>NC_060195.1:4893663-5131421 GCF_021184085.1 Oncorhynchus gorbuscha | reverse complement strand
CAGCCTTCCTGTGAATTAGAGGTGGTTTATTACCAAGGTGATGCTACAGCCTTCCTGTGAATTAGAGGTGGTTTATTACCAAGGTGATGCTGATGCAGCCTTCCTGTGAATTGGAGGTGGTTTATTACCAAGGTGATGCTACAGCCTTCCTGTGAATTAGAGGTGGTTTATTACCAAGGTGATGCTACAGCCTTCCTGTGAATTAGAGGTGATTTATTACCAAGTTGATGCTACAGCCTTCAGACGTGTGTGGATTAGAGGTGGTTTATTACCAAGGTGATGCTACAGCCTTCCTGTGAATTAGAGGTGGTTTATTACCAAGGTGATGCTACAGCCTTCCTGTGAATTAGAGGTGGGTTATTACCAAGGTGATGCTACAGCCTTCCTGTGAATTAGAGGTGGGTTATTACCAAGGTGATGCTACAGCCTTCCTGTGAATTAGAGGTGGGTTATTACCAAGGTGATGCTACAGCCTTCCTGTGAATTAGAGGTGGGTTATTACCAAGATGATGCTACAGCCTTCCTGTGAATTAGAGGTGGTTTATTACCAAGGTGATGCTACAGCCTTCCTGTGAATTAGAGGTGGGTTATTACCAAGGTGATGCTACAGCCTTCAGACGTGTGTGAATTAGAGGTTGGTTATTACCAAGGTGATGCTACAGCATTCAGACGTGTGTGAATTAGAGGTGGTTTATTACCAAGGTGATGCTACACCCTTCAGACGTGTGTGAATTAGAGGTGGTTTATTACCAAGGTGATGCTACAGCCTTCCTGTGAATTAGAGGTGGTTTATTACCAAGTTGATGCTACAGCCTTCCTGTGAATTAGAGGTGGGTTATTACCAAGGTGATGCTACAGCCTTCCTGTGAATTAGAGGTGGTTTATTACCAAGGTGATGCTACAGCCTTCCTGTGAATTAGAGGTGGTTTATTACCAAGGTGATGCTACAGCCTTCAGAGGTGGTTTATTACGTGTGTGAATTAGAGGTGGTTTATTACCAAGGTGATGCTACAGCCTTCCTGTGGATTAGAGGTGGTTTATTACCAAGGTGATGCTACAGCCTTCCTGTGAATTAGAGGTGGTTTATTACCAAGGTGATGCTACAGCCTTCCTGTGAATTAGAGGTGGGTTATTACCAAGGTGATGCTACAGCCTTCCTGTGAATTAGAGGTGGGTTATTACCAAGGTGATGCTACAGCCTTCAGACGTGTGTGGATTAGAGGTGGTTTATTACCAAGGTGATGCTACAGCCTTCAGACGTGTGTGAATTAGAGGTGGTTTATTACCAAGGTGATGCTACAGCCTTCCTGTGAATTAGAGGTGGGTTATTACCAAGGTGATGCTACAGCCTTCCTGTGAATTAGAGGTGGGTTATTACCAAGGTGATGCTACAGCCTTCAGAGGTGTGTGAATTAGAGGTTTAGGGTTATTACCAAGGTGATGCTACAGCCTTCCTGTGATTCAGATGCGCCTTCCTGTGTTAGAATTACCAAGGTGAGGTGGTTTATTACCAAGGTGATGCTACAGCCTTCCTTGAATTAGAGGTGGTTTATTACAGATGCTACAGCCTTCCTGTGTGAATTTAGAGGTGGTTTATTACCAAGGTGATGCTACAGCCTTCCTGTGAATTAGAGGTGGTTTATTACCAAGTGATGATGTGAATTAGAGGTGGTTTATTACCAAGGTGATGCTACAGCCTTCCTGTGAATTAGAGGTGGGTTATTACCAAGGTGATGCTACAGCCTTCCTGTGAATTAGAGGTGGTTATATGATGCTACCAAGGTGATGCTACAGCCTTCCTGTGAATTAGAGGCCTGGTTTATTACCAAGGTGGTTTATTACCAAGGTGATGCTACAGCCTTCAGAATTAGAGGTGGTTTATTACGTGTGTGAATTAGAGGTGGTTTATTACCAAGGTGATGCTACAGCCTTCCTGTGGATTGAATTAGGGTGGTTTATTACCAAGGTGATGCTACAGCCTTCCTGTGAATTAGAGGTGGTTTATTACCAAGGTGATGCTACAGCCTTCAGACTGTGGAGGTGGTTTATTACCAAGGTGATGCTACAGCCTTCCTGTGAATTAGAGGTGGTTTATTACCAAGGTGATGCTACAGCCTTCCTGTGAATTAGAGGTGGTTTATTACCAAGGTGATGCTACAGCCTTCCTGTGAATTAGAGGTGGGTTATTACCAAGGTGATGCTACAGTTCAGAATTAGAGGTGGTTTATTACCAAGGTGATGCTACAGCCTTCCTGTGAATTAGAGGTGGTTTATTACCAAGGTGATGCTACAGCCTTCCTGTGAATTAGAGGTGGTTTATTACCAAGGTGATGCTACAGCCTTCCTGTGAATTAGAGGTGGTTTATTACCAAGGTGATGCTACAGCCTTCCTGTGAATTAGAGGTGGGTTATTACCAAGGTGATGCTACAGCCTTCAGACGTGTGTGAATTAGAGGTGGTTTATTACCAAGGTGATGCTACAGTGATGCTGATGCTACAGCCTTCCTGTGAATTAGAGGTGGTTTATTACCAAGGTGATGCTACAGCCTTCCTGTGAATTAGAGGTGGTTTATTACCAAGGTGATGCTACAGCCTTCCTGTGAATTAGAGGTGGTTTATTACCAAGGTGATGCTACAGCCTTCCTGTGAATTAGAGGTGGTTTATTACCAAGGTGATGCTACAGCCTTCCTGTGAATTAGTGAGGTGGTTTATTCCTGTGAATTAGACCAAGGTGATGCTACAGCCTTCCTGTGAATTAGAGGTGGTTTATTACCAAGGTGATGCTACAGCCTTCCTGTGGATTAGAGGTGGTTTATTACCAAGGTGATGCTACAGCCTTCCTGTGAATTAGAGGTGGTTTATTACCAAGGTGATGCTACAGCCTTCCTGTGAATTAGAGGTGGTTTATTACCAAGGTGATGCTACAGCCTTCCTGTGAATTAGAGGTGGGTTATTACCAAGGTGATGCTACAGCCTTCTGTGAATTAGAGGGTTTATGGTTTATTACCTGATTACCAAGCTACAGCCTTCCTGTGAATTAGAGGTGGTTTATTACCAAGGTGATGCTACAGCCTTCCTGTGAATGGTTTATTACCAAGGTGATGGTGGGTTATTACCAAGGTGATGCTACAGCCTTCCTGTGAATTAGAGGTGGTTTATTACCAAGGTGATGCTACAGCCTTCCTGTGAATTAGAGGTGGTTTATTACCAAGGTGATGCTACAGCCTTCCTGTGAATTAGAGGTGGGTTATTACCAAGGTGATGCTACAGCCTTCCTGTGAATTAGAGGTGGTTTATTATTGAGGTGGTTTATTACCAAGGTGATGCTACAGTTCCTGTGAATTAGAGGTGGTTTATTACCAAGGTGATGCTACAGCCTTCCTGTGAATTAGAGGTGGGTTATTACCAAGGTGATGCTACAGCCTTCAGACGTGTGTGAATTAGAGGTGGTTTATTACCAAGGTGATGCTACAGCCTTCCTGTGAATCAAATCAAATCAAATCAAATCAAATCAAATTTTATTTGTCACATACACATGGTTAGCAGATGTTAAATGCGAGTGTAGCGAAATGCTTGTGCTTCTAGTTCCGACAATGCAGTGATAACCAACAAGTAATCTAACAAACAATTCCAAAACTACTGTCTTATACACAGTGTAAGGGGATAAGGAACATGTACATAAGGATATATGAATGAGTGATGGTACAGAGCAGCATACAGTAGATGGTATCGAGTAAAGTATATACATATGAGATGAGTGTGTAGACAAAGTAAACAAAGTGGCATAGTTAAAGTGGCTAGTGATACATGTGTTACATAAGGATGCAGTCGATGATGTAGAGTACAGTATATACATATGCATATGAGATGAATAATGTAGGGTAAGTAACATTATATAAGGTAGCATTGTTTAAAGTGGCTAGTGATATATTTACATCATTTCCAATCAATTCCCATTATTAAAATGGCTGGAGTTGAGTCAGTGTCAGTGTCAGTGTGTTGGCAGCAGCCACTCATTGTTAGTGGTGGCTGTTTAACAGTCTGATGGCCTTGAGATAGAAGCTGTTTTTCAGTCTCTCGGTCCCAGCTTTGATGCACCTGTACTGACCTCGCCTTCTGGATGATAGCGGGGTGAACAGGCAGTGGTTCGGGTGGTTGATGTCCTTGATGATCTTTATGGCCTTCCTGTAACAACGGGTGGTGTAGGTGTCCTGGAGGGCAGGTAGTTTGCCCCGGTGATGCGTTGTGCAGTCCTCACTACCCTCTGGAGAGCCTTACGGTTGAGGGCGGAGCAGTTGCCGTACCAGGCGGTGATACAGCCCGCCAGGATGCTCTCGATTGTGCATCTGTAGAAGTTTGTGAGTGCTTTTGGTGACAAGCCGAATTTCTTCAGCCTCCTGAGGTTGAATAGGCGCTGCTGCGCCTTCTTCACGACGCTGTCAGTGTGAGTGGACCAATTCAGTTTGTCTGTGATGTGTATGCCGAGGAACTTAAAACTAGCTACCCTCTCTACTACTGTTCCATCGATGTGGATAGGGGTGTTCCCTCTGCTGTTTCCTGAAGTCCACAATCATCTCCTTAGTTTTGTTGACGTTGAGTGTGAGGTTATTTTCCTGACACCACACTCCGAGGGCCCTCACCTCCTCCCTGTAGGCCGTCTCGTCGTTGTTGGTAATCAAGCCTACCACTGTTGTGTCGTCCGCAAACTTGATGATTGAGTTGGAGGCGTGCGTGGCCACGCAGTCGTGGGTGAACAGGGAGTACAGGAGAGGGCTCAGAACGCACCCTTGGGGGCCCCGTGTTGAGGATCAGCGGGGAGGAGATGTTGTTGCCTACCCTCACCACCTGGGGGCGGCCCGTCAGGAAGTCCAGTACCCAGTTGCACAGGGCGGAGTCGAGACCCAGGGTCTCGAGCTTGATGACGAGCTTGGAGGGTACTATGGTGTTGAATGCCGAGCTGTAGTCGATGAACAGCATTCTCACATAGGTATTCCTCTTGTCCAGGTGGGTTAGGGCAGTGTGCAGTGTGGTTGAGATTGCATCGTCTGTGGACCTATTTGGGCGGTAAGCAAATTGGAGTGGTTCTAGGGTGTCAGGTAGGGTGGAGGTGATATGGTCCTTGACTAGTCTCTCAAAGCACTTCATGATGACGGAAGTGAGTGCTACGGGGCGGTAGTCGTTTAGCTCAGTTACCTTAGCTTTCTTGGGAACAGGAACAATGGTGGCCCTCTTGAAGCATGTGGGAACAGCAGACTGGTATAGGGATTGATTGAATATGTCCGTAAACACACCGGCCAGCTGGTCTGCGCATGCTCTGAGGGCGCGGCTGGGGATGCCGTCTGGGCCTGCAGCCTTGCGAGGGTTAACACGTTTAAATGTCTTACTCACCTCGGCTGCAGTGAAGGAGAGACCGCATGTTTCCGTTGCAGGCCGTGTCAGTGGCACTGTATTGTCCTCAAAGCGGGCAAAAAAGTTATTTAGTCTGCCTGGGAGCAAGACATCCTGGTCCGTGACTGGGCTGGATTTCATCTTGTAGACCCTGCCACATGCCTCTTGTGTCTGAGCCATTGAATTGAGATTCCACTTTGTCTCTGTACTGACGCTTAGCTTGTTTAATAGCCTTGCGGAGGGAATAGCTGCACTGTTTTTATTCAGTCATGTTGCCAGACACCTTGCCCTGATTAAAAGCAGTGGTTCGCGCTTTCAGTTTCACGCGAATGCTGCCATCAGTCCACGGTTTCTGGTTAGGGAATGTTTTTATCGTTGCTATGGGAACGACATCTTCGACGCACGTTCTAATGAACTCGCACACCGAATCAGTGTTTTCGTCAATATTCCCATCTGACGCAGTACGAAACATGTCCCAGTCCACGTGATGGAAGCAGTCTTGGAGTGTAGAGTCAGCTTGGTCTGACCAGCGTTGGACAGACCTCAGCGTGGGAGCCTCTTGTTTTAATTTCTGCCTGTAGGCAGGGATCAGCAAAATGGAGTCGTGGTCAGCTTTTCCGAAAGGGGGGCGGGGCAGGGCCTTATATGCGTCGCGGAAGTTAGAGTAACAATGATCCAAGGTTTTACCACCCCTGGTTGCGCAATCGATATGCTGATAAAATTTAGGGAGTCTTGTTTTCAGATTGGCTTTGTTAAAATCCCCAGCTACAATGAATGCAGCCTCCGGATAAATGTTTTCCAGTTTGCAAAGAGTTAAATAAAGTTCGTTCAGAGCCATCGATGTGTCTGCTTGGGGGATATATACGGCTGTGATTATAATCGAAGAGAATTCTCTTGGAAGATAATGCGGTCTACATTTGATTGTGAGGAATTCTAAATCAGGTGAACAGAAGGATTTGAGTTCCTGTATGTTTCCTTCATCACACCATGTCCCGTTAGTCATGAGGCATACGCCCCCGCCACTCTTCTTACCAGAGAGATGTTTGTTTCTGTCCGCGCAATGCGTGGAGAAACCCGTTGGCTGCACCGCCCTGGATAGCGTCTTCCCAGTAAGCCATGTTTCCGTAAAGCAGAGAACGTTGCAGTCTCTGATGTCCCTCTGGAATGCCACCCTTGCTCGGATTTCATCAACCTTGTTGTCGAGAGACTGGACATTGGCAAGAAGAATACTGGGAAGTGGTGCGCGATGTGCCCTTTTTCGGAGTCTGACCAGAACACCGCCGCGTTTCCCTCTTTTTCGGAGTCGTTTCCTTGGGTCGCTGCATGCGATCCATTCCGTTGTCCTGTTTGTAAGGCAGAACACAGGATCCGCGTCGCAGAAAACATATTCTTGGTCGTACTGATGGTGAGTTGACGCTGATCTTATATTCAGTAGTTCTTCTCGACTGTATGTAATGAAACCTAAGATGACCTGGGGTACTAATGTAAGAAATAACACGTAAAAAAAACAAAACACTGCATAGTTTCCTAGGAACGCGAAGCGAGGCGGCCATCTCAGTCGGCACCGGAAGTATTAGAGGTGGTTTATTACCAAGGTGATGCTACAGCCTTCCTGTGAATTAGAGGTGGTTTATTACCAAGGTGATGCTACAGCCTTCAGACGTGTGTGAATTAGAGGTGGTTTATTACCAAGGTGATGCTACAGCCTTCCTGTGAATTAGAGGTGGTTTATTACCAAGGTGATGCTACAGCCTTCCTGTGAATTAGAGGTGGGTTATTACCAAGGTGATGCTACAGCCTTCCTGTGAATTAGAGGTGGGTTATTACCAAGGTGATGCTACAGCCTTCCTGTGAATTAGAGGTGGTTTATTACCAAGGTGATGCTACAGCCTTCCTGTGAATTAGAGGTGGGTTATTACCAAGGTGATGCTACAGCCTTCCTGTGAATTAGAGGTGGGTTATTACCAAGGTGATGCTACAGCCTTCCTGTGAATTAGAGGTGGGTTATTACCAAGGTGATGCTACAGCCTTCCTGTGAATTAGAGGTGGTTTATTACCAAGGTGATGCTACAGCCTTCCTGTGAATTAGAGGTGGTTTATTACCAAGGTGATGCTACAGCCTTCAGATGTGTGTGAATTAGAGGTTGGTTATTACCAAGGTGATGCTACAGCCTTCAGACGTGTGTGAATTAGAGGTGGTTTATTACCAAGGTGATGCTACAGCCTTCCTGTGAATTAGAGGTGGTTTATTACCAAGGTGATGCTACAGCCTTCCTGTGAACTAGAGGTGGGTTATTACCAAGGTGATGCTACAGCCTTCCTGTGAATTAGAGGTGGGTTATTACCAAGGTGATGCTACAGCCTTCCTGTGAATTAGAGGTGGGTTATTACCAAGGTGATGCTACAGCCTTCCTGTGAATTAGAGGTGGGTTATTACCACGGTGATGCTACAGCCTTCCTGTGAATTAGAGGTGGGTTATTACCAAGGTGATGCTACAGCCTTCCTGTGAATTAGAGGTGGGTTATTACCAAGGTGATGCTACAGCCTTCCTGTGAATTAGAGGTGGTTTATTACCAAGGTGATGCTACAGCCTTCCTGTGAATTAGAGGTGGGTTATTACCAAGGTGATGCTACAGCCTTCCTGTGAATTAGAGGTGGTTTATTACCAAGGTGATGCTACAGCCTTCCTGTGAATTAGAGGTGGGTTTTTACCAAGGTGATGCTACAGCCTTCCTGTGAATTAGAGGTGGTTTATTACCAAGGTGATGCTACAGCCTTCCTGTGAATTAGAGGTGGTTTATTACCAAGGTGATGCTACAGCCTTCCTGTGAATTAGAGGTGGGTTATTACCAAGGTGATGCTACAGCCTTCCTGTGAATTAGAGGTGGTTTATTACCAAGGTGATGCTACAGCCTTCCTGTGGATTAGAGGTGGTTTATTACCAAGGTGATGCTACAGCCTTCCTGTGAATTAGAGGTGGTTTATTACCAAGGTGATGCTACAGCCTTCCTGTGAATTAGAGGTGGGTTATTACCAAGGTGATGCTACAGCCTTCCTGTGAATTAGAGGTGGTTTATTACCAAGGTGATGCTACAGCCTTCCTGTGAATTAGAGGTGGGTTATTACCAAGGTGATGCTACAGCCTTCCTGTGAATTAGAGGTGGTTTATTACCAAGGTGATGCTACAGCCTTCCTGTGAATTAGAGGTGGGTTATTACCAAGGTGATGCTACAGCTGTATTATACAAATCTCTCCATGAGAGAGAGAGATTTGAGGCTCGATAGAATATTTATAATTTCAGATTAGTATTTTCTGTGTCAGCCTCCTAAATGTCACACTATTCCCTATATAGTGCACTACTTTCGACCAGAGCCCTATTCCCTATGTAGTGCACTACTTTCGACCAGAGCCCTATTCCCTATATAGTGCACTACTTTCGACCAGAGCCCTATTCCCTATATAGTGCACTACTTTCGACCAGAGCCCTATTCCCTATATAGTGCACTACTTTCGACCAGAGCCCTATTCTCTATATAGTGCACTACTTTCGACCAGAGCCCTATTCCCTATGTAGTGCACTACTTTCGACCAGAGCCCTATTCCCTATATAGTGCACTACTTTCGACCAGAGCCCTATTCCCTACATAGTGCACTACTTTCGACCAGAGCCCTATTCCCTATATAGTGCACTACTTTCGACCAGAGCCCTATTCTCTATATAGTGCACTACTTTCGACCAGAGCCCTATTCCCTATATAGTGCACTACTTTCGACCAGAGCCCTATTCCCTATATAGTGCACTACTTTCGACCAGAGCCCTATTCCCTATATAGTGCACTACTTTTGACCAGAGCCCTATTCTCTATATAGTGCACTACTTTTGACCAGAGCCCTATTCTCTATATAGTGCACTACTTTTGACCAGAGCCCTATTCTCTATATAGTGCACTACTTTCGACCAGAGACCTATGTTAATAAATAGGGAATAGGGTGCCATTTGGGACATACCCTAAGATAAAGTGAGAGGAGGAGGAGAGAAGCTCCGGTATTCTCTAATAACCTTCTACAGCTACTGAACAGCTGTAGCTCTGATGCTGCCAAATTCAAAAGTCACTGCTAGAATGATAATCATTCAAAGACACTGAAGGTCACATTTCATTTTGACAGAGAGACATCGGGATCGCGTCCCAAAATGACACTCTATTCCCTAAGCATGGTCAAAAGGCCTGGTCAAAAGTAGGTAGGCTTCCATTTGGGACACAGTCCAGCCGCCTGAGCCGGGGAATACGTCCTGCCCAATTAGAAACAGGTACTTAGCATCAATAGTAGCTATCTGACACGATGAAAGAGAAAATGACAGGAGAAAGTCAGGTACAGTTGGTTGAAGAGTTAGTTGAAGAGTTAGTTGAAGTTCTTGCAGGGCTGAGAAATAGAGAAATACTTATACATTAATGTTAAAGTGACATCAAGATACTTTCTGTCACCCTAAGTTCCTGATAGGTAGATGTCAAGATGTCCCAGTTCCTGATAGGTAGATGTCAAGATGTCCTAGTTCCTGATAGGTAGATGTCAAGATGTCCCAGTTCCTGATAGGTAGATGTCAAGATGTCCCAGTTCCTGATAGGTAGATGTCAGGATGTCCCAGTTCCTGATAGGGAGATGTCAAGATGTCCCAGTTCCTGATAGGTAGATGTCAAGATGTCCCAGTTCCTGATAGGTAGATGTCAAGATGTCCCAGTTCCTGATAGATAGATGTCAAGATGTCCCAGTTCCTGATAGGTAGATGTCAGGATGTCCCAGTTCCTGATAGGTAGATGTCAAGATGTCCCACTTCCTGATAGGTAGATGTCAGGATGTCCCAGTTCCTGATAGGGAGATGTCAAGATGTCCCAGTTCCTGATAGGTAGATGTCAAGATGTCCCAGTTCCTGATAGGTAGATGTCAGGATGTCCCAGTTCCTGATAGGGAGATGTCAAGATGTCCCAGTTCCTGATAGGTAGATTTCAGGATGTCCCAGTTCCTGATAGGTAGATGTCAGGATGTCCCAGTTCCTGATAGGGGGATGTCAAGATGTCCCAGTTCCTGATAGGGGGATGTCAGGATGTCCCAGTTCCTGATAGGTAGATGTCAGGATGTCCCAGTTCCTGATAGGGGGATGTCAAGATGTCCCAGTTCCTGATAGGGGGATGTCAGGATGTCCCAGTTCCTGATAGGTAGATGTCAAGATGTCCCAGTTCCTGATAGGTAGATGTCAGGATGTCCCAGTTCCTGATAGGGGGATGTCAAGATGTCCCAGTTCCTGATAGGGGAATGTCAGGATGTCCCAGTTCCTGATAGGGGGATGTCAGGATGTCCCAGTTCCTGATAGGTAGATGTCAAGATGTCCCAGTTCCTGATAGGTAGATGTCAGGATGTCCCAGTTCCTGATAGGGGGATGTCAAGATGTCCCAGTTCCTGATAGGGGAATGTCAGGATGTCCCAGTTCCTGATAGGTAGATGTCAGGATGTCCCAGTTCCTGATAGGGAGATGTCAGGATGTCCCAGTTCCTGATAGGGAGATGTCAGGATGTCCCAGTTCCTGATAGGGTGATGTCAGGATGTCCCAGTTCCTGATAGGTAGATGTCAAGATGTCCCAGTTCCTGATTGGTAGATGTCAGGATGACCCAGTTGCTATACTTTCCTTTCCTTGTGAGCAGGCATCCTTCCCTTCATTTCTGCTTCTTTTAAACATCAGATATAATCTACATATAGTGCACTTCTTGTGTCCAGAGCCCAGAGTACTGCACTATACTATACGTTGCCATTTGGGATGCAGACTTTTTAAAGAACGAAAACAAAGATAATTGTTATTCCACCAACATCTAACTGGTCTGATGTTATTCATCACAGCTTGTGTTTGACCTGCTAAAGCCTAATACATGTTAATTAGTCATTTATCCAATATAATTACTGACATAATTAATACCGCTGACAACAACAATATGATAACCTTAAAAGACGATGTACTCGCTGTAAATATTCACATTTAAGCAGGAGTTACCAGACTACAGACTTAGAAAAAAAAACAATAACAACTATCAGTGATATCAAAGAGAACCTGTCTCTCTACTCCCCTCCTTTATTTAGCCCAGCCTGATTCAATACATTACCAGTCTCTCTACTCCCCTCCCTTATTTAGCCCAGCCTGATTCAATACATTACCAGTCTCTCTACTCCCCTCCTTTATTTAGCCCAGCCTGATTCAATACATTACCAGTCTCTCTCTACTCCCCTCCTTTATTTAGCCCAGCCTGATTCAGTACATTACCAGTCTCTCTCTACTCCCCTCCTTTATTTAGCCCAGCCTGATTCAATACATTACCAGTCTCTCTACTCCCCTCCTTTATTTAGCCCAGCCTGATTCAATACATTACCAGTCTCTCTACTCCCCTCCTTTATTTAGCCTAGCCTGATTCAATACATTACCAGTCTCTCTTCTCCCCTCCCTTTTAGCCCAGCCTGATTCAATACATTACCAGTCTCTCTCCTCCCCTCCTTTATTTAGCCCAGCCTGATTCAGTACATTACCAGTCTCTCTTCTCCCCTCCTTTATTTAGCCCAGCCTGATTCAATACATTACCAGTCTCTCTACTCCCCTCCTTTATTTAGCCCAGCCTGATTCAATACATTACCAGTCTCTCTTCTCCCCTCCTTTATTTAGCCCAGCCTGATTCAATACATTACCATTCTCTCTTCTCCCCTCCTTTATTTAGCCCAGCCTGATTAAATACATTACCAGTCTCTCTTCTCCTCTCATTTATTTAGCCCAGCCTGATTCAGTACATTACCAGACTCTCTCTTCCTTTATTTAGCCCAGCCTGATTCAATACATTACCAGTCTCTCTCCTCCCCTCCTTTATTTAGCCCAGCCTAATTTAATACATTACCAGTCTCTCTCCTCCCCTCCTTTATTTAGCCCAGCCTGATTTAGTACATTACTAGTCTCTCTACTCCCTTCCTTTATTTAGCCCAGCCTGATTCAATACATTACCAGTCTCTCTACTCCTCTCATTTATTTAGCCCAGCCTGATTCAGTACATTACCAGTCTCTCTCTTCCTTTATTTAGCCCAGCCTGAATCAAAACATTACCAGTCTCTCTTCTCCCCTCCTTTATTTAGCCCAGCCTGATTCAGTACATTACCAGTCTCTCTCTTCCTTTATTTAGCCCAGCCTGATTCAATACATTACCAGTCTCTCTCCTCCCCTCCTTTATTTAGCCCAGCCTGATTCAATACATTACCAGTCTCTCTACTCCCCTCCTTTATTTAGCCCAGCCTGATTCAATACATTACCAGTCTCTCTTCTCCCCTCCTTTTTTAGCCCAACCTGATTCAATACATTACCAGTCTCTCTCCTCCCCTCCTTTATTTAGCCCAGTCTGATTCAGTACATTACCAGTCTCTCTACTCCCTTCCTTTATTTAGCCTAGCCTGATTCAATACATTACCAGTCTCTCTACTCACCTCCTTTATTTAGCCCAGCCTGAATCAAAACATTACCAGTCTCTCTTCTCCCCTCCTTTATTTAGCCCAGCCTGATTCAGTACATTACCAGTCTCTCTCTTCCTTTATTTAGCCCAGCCTGATTCAATACATTACCAGTCTCTCTACTCCCCTCCTTTATTTAGCCCAGCCTGATTCAATACATTACCAGTCTCTCTCCTCCCCTCCTTTATTTAGCCCAGCCTGATTCAATACATTACCAGTCTCTCTACTCCCTTCCTTTATTTAGCCTAGCCTGATTCAATACATTACCAGTCTCTCTACTCCCCTCCTTTATTTAGCCCAGCCTGATTCAATACATTACCAGTCTCTCTTCTCCCCTCCTTTTTAGCCCAGCCTGATTCAATACATTACCAGTCTCTCTCCTCCCCTCCTTTATTTAGCCCAGCCTGATTCAGTACATTACCAGTCTCTCTACTCCCCTCCTTTATTTAGCCCAGTCTGATTCAATACATTACCAGTCTCTCTACTCCCCTCCTTTATTTAGCCCAGCCTGATTCAATACATTACCAGTCTCTCTTCTCCCCTCCTTTTTTTAGCCCAACCTGATTCAATACATTACCAGTCTCTCTCCTCCCCTCCTTTATTTAGCCCAGTCTGATTCAGTACATTACCAGTCTCTCTACTCCCTTCCTTTATTTAGCCTAGCCTTATTCAATACATTACCAGTCTCTCTACTCACCTCCTTTATTTAGCCCAGCCTGAATCAAAACATTACCAGTCTCTCTTCTCCCCTCCTTTATTTAGCCCAGCCTGATTCAAAACATTACCAGTCTCTCTACTCCCCTCCTTTATTTAGCCCAGCCTGATTCAGTACATTACCAGTCTCTCTTCTCCCCTCCTTTATTTAGCCCAGCCTGATTCAGTACATTACCAGTCTCTCTACTCCCCTCCTTTATTTAGCCCAGCCTGATTCAATACATTACCAGTCTCTCTCCTCCCCTCCTTTATTTAGCCCAGCCTGATTCAATACATTACCAGTCTCTCTACTCCCTTCCTTTATTTAGCCTAGCCTGATTCAATACATTACCAGTCTCTCTACTCCCCTCCTTTATTTAGCCCAGCCTGAATCAAAACATTACCAGTCTCTCATCTCCCCTCCTTTATTTAGCCCAGCCTGATTCAGTACATTACCAGTCTCTCTCTTCCTTTATTTAGCCCAGCCTGATTCAATACATTACCAGTCTCTCTACTCCCCTCCTTTATTTAGCCCAGCCTGATTCAATACATTATCAGTCTCTCTACTCCCCTCCTTTATTTAGCCCAGCCTGATTCAAAACATTACCAGTCTCTCTACTCCCTCCTTTATTTAGCCCAGCCTGATTCAGTACATTACCAGTCTCTCTTCTCCTCCTTTATTTAGCCCAGCCTGATTCAGTACATTACCAGTCTCTCTACTCCCCTCCTTTATTTAGCCCAGCCTGATTCAGTACATTACCAGTCTCTCTACTCCCCTCCTTTATTTAGCCCAGTCTGATTCAGTACATTACCAGTCTCTCTACTCCCTTCCTTTATTTAGCCTAGCCTGATTCAATACATTACCAGTCTCTCTACTCACCTCCTTTATTTAGCCCAGCCTGAATCAAAACATTACCAGTCTCTCATCTCCCCTCCTTTATTTAGCCCAGCCTGATTCAGTACATTACCAGTCTCTCTCTTCCTTTATTTAGCCCAGCCTGATTCAATACATTACCAGTCTCTCTACTCCCCTCCTTTATTTAGCCCAGCCTGATTCAATACATTATCAGTCTCTCTACTCCCCTCCTTTATTTAGCCCAGCCTGATTCAAAACATTACCAGTCTCTCTACTCCCCTCCTTTATTTAGCCCAGCCTGATTCAATACATTACCAGTCTCTCTCCTCCCCTCCTTTATTTAGCCCAGCCTGATTCAATACATTACCAGTCTCTCTACTCCCTTCCTTTATTTAGCCTAGCCTGATTCAATACATTACCAGTCTCTCTACTCCCCTCCTTTATTTAGCCCAGCCTGAATCAAAACATTACCAGTCTCTCATCTCCCCTCCTTTATTTAGCCCAGCCTGATTCAGTACATTACCAGTCTCTCTCTTCCTTTATTTAGCCCAGCCTGATTCAATACATTACCAGTCTCTCTACTCCCCTCCTTTATTTAGCCCAGCCTGATTCAATACATTATCCAGTCTCTCTACTCCCCTCCTTTATTTAGCCCAGCCTGATTCAAAACATTACCAGTCTCTCTACTCCCCTCCTTTATTTAGCCCAGCCTGATTCAGTACATTACCAGTCTCTCTTCTCCCCTCCTTTATTTAGCCCAGCCTGATTCAGTACATTACCAGTCTCTCTACTCCCCTCCTTTATTTAGCCCAGCCTGATTCAGTACATTACCAGTCTCTCTACTCCCCTCCTTTATTTAGCCCAGTCTGATTCAGTACATTACCAGTCTCTCTACTCCCTTCCTTTATTTAGCCTAGCCTGATTCAATACATTACCAGTCTCTCTACTCACCTCCTTTATTTAGCCCAGCCTGAATCAAAACATTACCAGTCTCTCATCTCCCCTCCTTTATTTAGCCCAGCCTGATTCAGTACATTACCAGTCTCTCTCTTCCTTTATTTAGCCCAGCCTGATTCAATACATTACCAGTCTCTCTACTCCCCTCCTTTATTTAGCCCAGCCTGATTCAATACATTATCAGTCTCTCTACTCCCCTCCTTTATTTAGCCCAGCCTGATTCAAAACATTACCAGTCTCTCTACTCCCCTCCTTTATTTAGCCCAGCCTGATTCAGTACATTACCAGTCTCTCTTCTCCCCTCCTTTATTTAGCCCAGCCTGATTCAGTACATTACCAGTCTCTCTACTCCCCTCCTTTATTTAGCCCAGTCTGATTCAATACATTACCAGTCTCTCTACTCCCCTCCTTTATTTAGCCCAGCCTGATTCAATACATTACCAGTCTCTCTCCTCCCCTCCTTTATTTAGCCCAGCCTGATTCAATACATTACCAGTCTCTCTACTCCCTTCCTTTATTTAGCCTAGCCTGATTCAATACATTACCAGTCTCTCTACTCCCCTCCTTTATTTAGCCCAGCCTGATTCAATACATTACCAGTCTCTCTTCTCCCCTCCTTTTTAGCCCAGCCTGATTCAATACATTACCAGTCTCTCTCCTCCCCTCCTTTATTTAGCCCAGCCTGATTCAGTACATTACCAGTCTCTCTACTCCCTTCCTTTATTTCGCCCAGCCTGATTCAATACATTACCAGTCTCTCTACTCACCTCCTTTATTTAGCCCAGCCTGATTCAATACATTACCAGTCTCTCTTCTCCCCTCCTTTATTTAGCCCAGCCTGATTCAATACATTACCATTCTCTCTTCTCCCCTCCTTTATTTAGCCCAGCCTGATTAAATACATTACCAGTCTCTCTTCTCCTCTCATTTATTTAGCCCAGCCTGATTCAATACATTACCAGTCTCTCTACTCCCCTCCTTCATTTAGCCCAGCCTGATTCAATACATTACCAGTCTCTCTCCTCCCCTCCTTTATTTAGCCCAGCCTGATTCAATACATTACCAGTCTCTCTCCTCCCCTCCCTTATTTAGCCCAGCCTGATTCAATACATTACCAGTCTCTCTCCTCCGCTCCTTTATTTAGCCCAGCCTGATTCAATACATTACCAGTCTCTCTACTCCCCTCCTGTATTTAGCCCAGCCTGATTCAATACATTACCAGTCTCTCTACTCCCCTCCTTTATTTAGCCCAGCCTGATTCAATACATTACCAGTCTCTCTACTCCCCTCCTTTATTTAGCCCAGCCTGATTCAGTACATTACCAGTCTCTCTCTTCCTTTATTTAGCCCAGCCTGATTCAATACATTACCAGTCTCTCTCTTCCTTTATTTAGCCCAGCCTGATTCAATACATTACCAGTCTCTCTCTTCCTTTATTTATCCCAGCCTGATTCAATACATTACCAGTCTCTCTCTTCCTTTATTTAGCCCAGCCTGATTCAATACATTACCAGTCTCTCTCTTCCTTTATTTAGCCCAGCCTGATTCAATACATTACCAGTCTCTCTCTTCCTTTATTTAGCCCAGCCTGATTCAATACATTACCAGTCTCTCTCTTCCTTTATTTATCCCAGCCTGATTCAATACATTACCAGTCTCTCTCTTCCTTTATTTAGCCCAGCCTGATTCAATACATTACCAGTCTCTCTCTTCCTTTATTTATCCCAGCCTGATTCAATACATTACCAGTCTCTCTCTTCCTATATTTTGCCCAGCCTGATTCAATACATTACCAGTCTCTCTCTTCCTTTATTTAGCCCATCCTGATTCAGTACATTACCAGTCTCTCTACTCCCCTCCTTTATTTAGCCCAGCCTGACTCAATACATTACCAGTCTCTCTCCTCCCCTCCTTTATTTAGCCCAGCCTGATTCAATACATTACCAGTCTCTCTCCTCCCCTCCCGTATTTAGCCCAGCCTGATTCAATACATTACCAGTCTCTCTACTCCCCTCCTTTATTTAGCCCAGCCTGATTCAATACATTACCAGTCTCTCTCTTCCTTTATTTAGCCCAGCCTGATTCAATACATTACCAGTCTCTCTCTTCCTTTATTTAGCCCAGCCTGATTCAATACATTACCAGTCTCTCTTCTCCCTCCTTTATTTATCCCAGCCTGATTCAATACATTACCAGTTTCTCTTCCCCCCATTTATTTAGCCCAGCCTGATTCAGTACATTACCAGTCTCTCTCTTCCTTTATTTAGCCCAGCCTGATTCAATACATTACCAGTCTCTCTCCTCCCCTCCTTTATTTAGCCCAGCCTGATTCAATACATTACCAGTCTCTCTCCTCCCCTCCTTTATTTAGCCCAGCCTGATTCAATACATTACCAGTCTCTCTCCTCCCCTCCTTTATTTAGCCCAGCCTGATTCAATACATTACCAGTCTCTCTACTCCCTTCCTTTATTTAGCCAAGCCTGATTCAATACATTACCAGTCTCTCTACTCCCTCCTTTATTTAGCCCAGCCTGATTCAATACATTACCAGTCTCTCTTCTCCCCTCCTTTTTTTAGCCCAGCCTGATTCAATACATTACCAGTCTCTCTCCTCCCTCCTTTATTTAGCCCAGCCTGATTCAGTACATTACCAGTCTCTCTACTCCCTTCCTTTATTTCGCCCAGCCTGATTCAATACATTACCAGTCTCTCTACTCACCTCCTTTATTTAGCCCAGCCTGATTCAATACATTACCAGTCTCTCTTCTCCCCTCCTTTATTTAGCCCAGCCTGATTCAATACATTACCATTCTCTCTTCTCCCTCCTTTATTTAGCCCAGCCTGATTAAATACATTACCAGTCTCTCTTCTCCTCTCATTTATTTAGCCCAGCCTGATTCAATACATTACCAGTCTCTCTACTCCCCTTCATTTAGCCCAGCCTGATTCAATACATTACCAGTCTCTCTCCTCCCCTCCTTTATTTAGCCCAGCCTGATTCAATACATTACCAGTCTCTCTCCTCCCCTCCTTTATTTAGCCCAGCCTGATTCAGTACATTACCAGTCTCTCTCTTCCTTTATTTAGCCCAGCCTGATTCAATACATTACCAGTCTCTCTCCTTCCTTTATTTAGCCCAGCCTGATTCAATACATTACCAGTCTCTCTCTTCCTTTATTTATCCCAGCCTGATTCAATACATTACCAGTCTCTCTCTTCCTTTATTTAGCCCAGCCTGATTCAATACATTACCAGTCTCTCTCTTCCTTTATTTATCCCAGCCTGATTCAATACATTACCAGTCTCTCTCTTCCTTTATTTTGCCCAGCCTGATTCAATACATTACTACCAGTCTCTCTCTTCCTTTATTTAGCCCAGCCTGATTCAATACATTACCAGTCTCTCTCTTCCTTTATTTAGCCCAGCCTGATTCAATACATTACCAGTCTCTCTCTTCCTTTCTTTAGCCCAGCCTGATTCAATACATTACCAGTCTCTCTCTTCCTTTATTTAGCCCAGCCTGATTCAATACATTACCAGTCTCTCTATTCCCCTCCTTTATTTAGCCCATCCTGATTCAGTACATTACCAGTCTCTCTACTCCCCTCCTTTATTTAGCCCAGCCTGACTCAATACATTACCAGTCTCTCTCCTCCCCTCCTTTATTTAGCCCAGCCTGATTCAATACATTACCAGTCTCTCTCTTCCTTTATTTAGCCCAGCCTGATTCAATACATTACCAGTCTCTCTCTTCCTTTATTTAGCCCAGCCTGATTCAATACATTACCAGTCTCTCTTCTCCCCTCCTTTATTTATCCCAGCCTGATTCAATACATTACCAGTTTCTCTTCCCCCCTCATTTATTTAGCCCAGCCTGATTCAGTACATTACCAGTCTCTCTCTTCCTTTATTTAGCCCAGCCTGATTCAATACATTACCAGTCTCTCTCCTCCCCTCCTTTATTTAGCCCAGCCTGATTCAATACATTACCAGTCTCTCTCCTCCCCTCCTTTATTTAGCCCAGCCTGATTCAATACATTACCAGTCTCTCTACTCCCCTCCTTTATTTAGCCCAGCCTGATTCAATACATTACCAGTCTCTCTCTTCCTTTATTTAGCCCAGCCTGATTCAATACATTACCAGTCTCTCTCTTCCTTTATTTAGCCCAGCCTGATTCAATACATTACCAGTCTCTCTTCTCCCCTCCTTTATTTATCCCAGCCTGATTCAATACATTACCAGTTTCTCTTCCCCCCTCATTTATTTAGCCCAGCCTGATTCAGTACATTACCAGTCTCTCTCTTCCTTTATTTAGCCCAGCCTGATTCAATACATTACCAGTCTCTCTCCTCCCCTCCTTTATTTAGCCCAGCCTGATTCAATACATTACCAGTCTCTCTCCTCCCCTCCTTTATTTAGCCCAGCCTGATTCAATACATTACCAGTCTCTCTACTCCCCTCCTTTATTTAGCCCAGCCTGATTCAATACATTACCAGTCTCTCTCTTCCTTTATTTAGCCCAGCCTGATTCAATACATTACCAGTGTCTCTCTTCCTTTATTTAGCCCAGCCTGATTCAGTGTCACGCCTTGGTCATTGTATCTTGTGTTTTTGTTATATGTTTGGGTAGGCCAGGGTGTGACATGGGTTTATATGTTGTATTTCGTATTGGGGTTTGTATTAATTGGGAGTGTGTATTAGTAGGGGTGTGTCTAGTTAGGCTTGGCTGCCTGAGGCGATTCCTAATTGGAGTCAGCTGATTCTAGTTGTCTCGGATTGGGAACCGTATTTAGGTAGCTTGAGTGCGCGTTGTATTTCGTGGGTGATTGTACCTGTCTCTGTGTTAGTCACCAGATAGGCTGTAATTAGTTTCACTCTTTGTTGTTTTCGTATTTTCAGTTATTTCATGTACCGCTATTTTCTTCATTAAAAGTCATGAGTAACCTACACGCTGCATTTCGGTCTGACTCTCTTCAAACAGCAGATTCAATATCATTACATTCAGTACATTACCAGTCTCTCTCTTCCTTTATTTAGCCCAGCCTGATTCAATACATTACCAGTCTCTCTCTTCCTTTATTTAGCCCAGCCTGATTCAATACATTACCAGTCTCTCTCTTGCTGTGAATTGATCATTAATTACTTTCACCACTTTGGACTTTGATTTTGGTGAACATGTCGAATAAGAACCATTCATCATTAAACAGTCGAGCCCAGTTTACCCTATCAGTCCCGAGACCCCAGCAAAAATCTGCTTTTCATTTATCTGACTTTCATTGATCTGCATGTCCATCCCTTACATTTAGCCTCACAATGAAGTGTTTCACGAATGTTCTGTTCAGGTTAACCAGGACTACAGGAAATAGTTTCATTCATGAGTTTTATTGATAAATGTCAATAAACCAAATAAAGTTAGCCCAAGCAAAATCTTGATCAAAATTAATTCATAAGAATGCTGTAAATAAGGAAATTGTTTGCTCACTGGGAAATGAATATCCAGCTACTGTGTAGTGGTTGGAGTTTGTGACAGCAACTATGTGAACTTATTAAAGTACGCCCTGGGATTAACTATACATTTTTTATGCAGAAAAAATCCTTACCTCCTAACGACTCCTGTATCGCCTGTGAGCATCATAGAGCAAAAGCTGTGCGTTGGCGAGAGTCTCAGCTGTTCACAGACAGCTTTTAATAGTTTGTAGGTCAAACCATTCAGACATTTTCATAGAAAGACCTGTCCTCTGGTCCTTTCAGGATCTGCCCTTGTCTTACAAACAACAGGCTAGCTCAGCCCCCATCAATCACACAGACTAATGGTTAGTTTTTGTATTTGTATTTTATTATGGATCCAAAGCAGAATCTACTCTTACTGGGGTCCAGCAAAATGAAGGGAGTTTATACAATTTTAAAACATTACAATATATTCACAGATTTCACAACACACTGTGTGCCCTCAGGCCCCTACTCTACCACTACCACATATCTACAGTACAAAATGTGTGTGTGTGTGCCAAGTTTTGTGTTGCTTCACAGTCCCCGCTGTTCCATAAGGTCTTTTTTCATCTGTTTTTTAAATGTAATTTTACTGCTTGCGTCAGTTACTTGATGTGGAATAGAGTTCCATGTAGTCATGGCTATATGTAGTACTGTGTGCCTCCCATAGTCTGTTCTGGACTTGGGGACTGTGAAGAGACCTCTTGTGTCATCTCTTGTGGGGTATGAATGTGTGTCCAAGCTGTGTGCTAGTAGTTTAGACAGACAGCTCGGTGCAATCAAAAAAATAGTGATGAAGTCAATCTCTCCTCCACTTTCAGCCAGGAGAGATTGACATGCATATTTTTAATATTAGCTCTCTGTGTACATCCAAGGGCCAGCCATGCTGCCCTTGTGACAATACAGAGGCGGATGCAAGATGCAAGCAACGATGGTTTAATGAATACAATTATATCAGCAACAGGACAGACAGACTGTACTCAGACGGAATCCGACCCAGGGACTAGGGCGCAACTAAAGTTGCGAATGAAACGCCGGTAGAAATTGGCGAATCCCAGAAACCTCTGTAGGGCCTTACGGGAATCTGGGCTAGGCCAATCCACCACGGCCTTAACCTTGTCAGGATCCATGCGAATACCTTCAGTCGAGATGATGTAACCTAGGAATGGAACGGATTGTGCATGAAAAATGCATTTTCCGCCTTGACAAAAAGTCCATTCTCCAACAACCTCTGAAGCACTCGTCTGACGTGCTGAACGTGTTCCTGGAGAGAAGAAGAAAAAATCAGTATGTCATCCAGGTAAACATATATGAACTGATCAATCATATCTCTCAGTACGTCATTGATGAGTGCCTGGAAAACCGCTGGGGAGTTGGATAGCCCAAAAGGCATGACCAAATATTCGAAGTGCCCTCTGGGGGTGTTAAACGCGGTCTTCCATTCGCCCCCCCCCTTATGCGAACCAAATGATATGCATTACGTAAATCCAACTTATTGAACACGGATGCTCCCTGTAACCTTTCAAAGGCTGAGGACATCAATGGTAAGGGATAGGTATTCTTCACTGTGATGTTATTCAACCCACGGTAATCAACGCAAGGACGCAGAGATCCGTCCTTCTTCCCCACAAAGAAGAACCCCGCCCCCGCTGGAGAAGAGGAAGGATGAATGAATCCAGATGCCAGAGAATCAGAGATGTATCTCTCCATAGCCTCCCTCTCCGGAACAGAGAGTGAATATAACTTGCTTTTAGGCGGAGACTCACCTGGCAATAATTCTATTGCACAGTCATAGGGACGATGCGGAGGAAGAGAAGCAGCACGGGACTTACTGAACACCTCCTTCAGGTCAAGGTATTCAACGGGCACGTTAGACAAATCCACTGCCTCCTCTAGAAACACAGAATCAGACACAGACGAACAAGCAGACACTAAACATGACTCAAGACACTTGTTACTCCACATGGATATAGATTTATGAACCCAGTCAACTCTGGGGTTGTGTTGGGTGAGCCAAGGGTGGCCGAGAACTAATGGTGCAAGGGGTGAGTCCATGAGTAGAAATGATAGTGTCTCAGTGTGATTGCCAGAAGTGATGAGTGTGATAGGTTCAGTGGTGTGAGAAATGTTGGGGAGTTCTTGACCATTGAGAGCGTTGACGGATAACTTGTGCGTGAGTGAGTTGATAGGAATCTGGAGTTTGTGAGCGAGCTTGGTGTCCATGAAATTACCCTCTGCTCCTGAGTCCAGTAAGGCTTGGGTGTCGTGCGTGTGGGTGGCCCATCTTAGTCTTACCGGGAGGAGAGTAGATGATGAGGTCTTCTCTGTGGTGACACCACCCGATAGTAGCCTCATGCTTACTACCGGGCCTGATCTTTTACCGGGCAGGAGTGGATAAAATGGCCCGCTCTACCACAGTAGAGACAGAGTCCTTGGGATCTCCGCCTCTCCTCTCTTCCCGAGAGAGGCGAGCTCTCCCAGCTGCATGGGTTCGTGAGCGGAGGCTGAACTGGCCGTGTTCCCGCCGCTGGCATACCAGCCCTCCGTGTCGTTATACGGTCTGTTAGGGCATGCTCGGCGGCCAATACGATTCCGGAAAGCATCGACCCTCAAGGCTAGTTCCACTAGTCCATTTAAACTCCTGGGAAGGTCCAGAACATAAATCTCCTTCTGGATCCGGTCCTCCAGCCCATGCAGGAACATGTCCCACTGCGCCTCCTCGTTCCACTGACACTCTGCGGCCAGAGTGCGGAATTGGATGGAGTATTCCGATACGTAACGGTCTCCTTGGCGAAGGTCAGCGAGTAGTCTGGCCGCCTCTCTACCCGCCACGGCCCGATCGAAAACCCTTCTCATTTCCTCGGAGAGTGTCTGGAAAGAGATGCAGCATGGGTCCTGGTTCGCCCACACCGCCGTTCCCCAAAGAGCCGCTTTGCCTGATAGCAGTGTGAGTACGAATGCTACCTTAGACTGTTCACGGTTGAAGGTCCGTGGCTGCAACGAGAAATGCATGGAACATCTCGTAAGAAAAGCTCTGCAATAGTCAGGATCACCTGAATAACCCTCTGGTGTCGGTAGCCATGGCTCTACCTGGGGATCCAGCTCTGGCGGGGCGGATTGAACTGCCGGTGTAGGTGGTAATTGTTGGGTCAGCTGGGATACCTGCGTCGCAATGGCTTGTACTGCCCGACCTGTGCTGGAGACGTTCTCCTCTTGTTGATCCATTCTCGTGATACTGCGGGAAATGAATTCGGGAAATGAATTCGGTCAGACTCGTTGAACTCGCTGCATCCATGGTCTGGTCAGATCGTTCTGTGACAATACAGAGGCGGATGCAAGATGCAAGCAACGATGGTTTAATGAATACAATTATATCAGCAACAGGACAGACAGACTGTACTCAGACGGAATCCGACCCAAGGACTAGGGCGCATCCTCCGGTGATAGCGTGCTGAGAAATCCAGGGGAGTGTGTCCGGATGGGAAGGAAGGAGCACAGCAGATAATCCACACAAGGGCGGTGAGAGATGAGCACTGACACACGACACAACCTCAGGGAAGTAACAACACAACCTCAGGGAAGTAACAACGATCTGACAACAAGAAACACTGGTTACAGAACATATAAAGGGAAGATAAGTGGTTCCAGCTGACGCAGACAATGAGGCCGAGATTGGGAACCACGCCCACACAAACACGGGAGAGAGAGAGAGAGAGAGAGAGAGAGAGAGAGAGAGAGAGAGAGAGAGAGAGAGAGAGAGAGAGAGAGAGAGAGAGAGAGAGAGAGAGAGAGAGAGAGAGAGAGAGAGGCAGTGGATTCATGAACCGTGACAGCCCTGTTCTGAGCCAATTGCAATTTCCCCAAGTTTTTGTGGCACCTGACCACAAGACTGGACAGTAGTCAAGATGCGACAAAACTAGGGCCTGTAGGACCTGCCTTGTTGGTAGTGTTGTTAACAAGGCAGAGCATCGCTTTAATACAGACAGACTTCTCCCCATTTTAGTTACTGTTGTACCAATATGTTTTGACCATGACAGTTTACGATCTAGTGTTACTTCAAGCAGTTTAGTCATTTCAACTTGTTCAATTTCCACATTATTTATTACAAGATTTAGTTGAGGTTTAGTGAGTGTTTTGTTCCAAATACAATGCTCTTAGTTTTAGAAATATTTAGGGCTAACTTATTCCTTGCCACACATTCTGAAACGAACTGCAGCTCTTTGTTGAGTGTTGCAGTCATTTCAGTCGCTGTAGTAGCTGACGTGTATAGTGTTGAGTCATCCGCATACATAGAAACTCTGGCTTTACTTAATGTCGGTGGCATGTCATTAGTAAAAAATGTAAAAAGCAAGGGGCCTAAACAGCTACCCTGGGGAATTCCTGATTCTAACTGGATTATATTTGGTAGGTTTCAATTAAAGAACACCCTCTGTGTTCTGTTAGACAGGTAACTCTTTATCCACAATATAGCAGGGGGTGTAAAGCCAGAACACATCTGTTTTTCCAGCAGCATACTCTGATCAATAATACCAAAAGCTGTACTGAAGTCTAACAAAACAGCCCCTACAATCATTTTATCATCAATTTCTCTCGGCCAAGCATCAGTCATTTGTGTAAGTGCTGTGCTTGTTGAGTGTCCTTCCCTATAAGTGTGCTGAAATTCTGTTGTCAATTTGTTTACTGTGAAATAGCATTGTATCGGGTCAAACACAAATTTTTCCAGAAGTTTACTAAGTGTTGGTAACAGACTGAATGGTTGGCTATTTGAGCCAGTAAAGAGGGCTTTACTATTCTTGGGTAACGGAATGACTTTAGCTTCCCTGCAGGCCTAAGGTAACAGACTTTCTAGTAGGCTTAAATTGAACATGTAGCAAATAGGAGTGGAAATATCAGTTGCTATTATCCTCAGTAATTTTCCATCTAGATTGTCAGACCCTGGTGGCAACAATAGACAACAATAATGTTTTCACCCCTTCCACACTGACTTTACGGAATTCAAAAGTACAAACCTTGTCTTCCATAATTTGGTCCAATATACTTGGATGTGTAGTGTCAGCATTTGTTGCTGGCATGTCATCGCTAAGTTTGCATATCTTGCCAATGAAAAAGTAATTAAAGTATTTTGCAATATCAGTGGGCTTTGTGATGAATGAGCCATCTGATTCAATGAATGAGGAGTCGAGTTGGCTTTATTTCCCAGAGTTTAATTTAAGGTGTGCAAAATCTTTTTACTATCATTCTCTATATAATTTATCTTTGTTTCATAGTGTAGTTTATTTATTTTTATTCAGTTTAGTCACATGATTTCTTAATTTGCACTATGTTTGCCAATCAGTTGGACTTCCAGACTTAATTGCCATACCTTTTGCATAATTTTGCATCAATTTTTTTAATTCCTCATCAATCCAAGGGGATTTAACAGTTTTTACAGTAATTTTCTTATTGGGTGCAGTCTTATTAGTTACTGGAATAAGTAGTTTCATAAATGTTTCAATTGCAGCGTCTGGTTTCTCCTCATTACACATCACAGACTAGCAGCGTCTGGTTTCTCCTCATTACACACCACAGACCAGCAAACATTCTTTACATCATCAACAATCCCTACAAAAGTTATTGTATAACCTCGTATACACTATATTAGGCCCAGCTTTTCGAACTCTGGTTTTCCTAGACATGGCTATTATATTGTGATCACTGCATCCTATGGATTTGGATAATGCTTTAAAGCACATTTCTGCAGCGTTAGTAAAGATGTGATCAATAAATGTTGGTGATTTAATTGCTGTGCTGTTTGAAAATACCCTGGTAGGTTGACTGACAACTTGATCCAGGTTGCAGGTACTGATTACAGTTCAATTTTTTTTCCTGAGTGGGCAGCTTGATGAGAGCCAGTCAATATTTAAATCACCCAGAAAATATACTTCTCTGTTGAAATCACATACATCAAGCATTTCACAAATATTATCCAGATACTGACTGTTAGCACTTGGTGGTCTATAGCAACTTCCCACCAGAATGGGCTTTAGGTGAGGCAGGTGAACCTGTAGCCATTATTACTTCAACAGGATTTAACATGAGATCGTCTGTGAGCTTTACAGGAATGTGGTTCTGAATATAGACAGCAACACCGCCTCCGTTGGCATTTCTGTCTTTTCGGTAGATGTTATAACCATGTATTGCTACCACTGTACCATCAAAGGTATCATCTAAGTGAGTTTCAGAGATAGTCAGAATATACAGTAAATGTCATCTGTTACAAGCAAGTTATTGACTTCATGGTCCTTGTTTCTTAGGCTACATATGTTAATATGGTCTATTTTAAGCACTTTTCTCGGTTGCTTGATTGTTTTTAATGCTTTACTGGGAAGCTTATCAGAGGTAGATTTGCTCATGTTATTTACATTGGAACTGATAGTGCAGGGTGAGCTGCATAAAGTGCTCTTCCTACTATTGCACTCCGGCTCAGTGCTAACAGTGTAACTGGTTTATAGGCTCATGATTACTGCTTAAAATAGCTGTAGGATAAACATATGTATTCAGTGCAATTTAGGAGTACATATATTAAATTACTTACACTGTGTTTGCCAATGCCCCTAAGATCATGTACATTTGATGCAGCATTATGACGACTCAATGTCACAATGGTAGGGATTAACTGAGCTGGTCTTGGATCATTTACCAGTCATTGTTTCAACGCAGCCTTGAAATGCATGGAGTCCAAGAGCCAAGATGATTTGGATGGACTCCGTCATTCCTGTACAGTATCTTCTGTTTCCAGAAGGTGTCAAAGTCATCAATAAAAGTGACTCCAGCAGAGCTACAGTCTTTTAGCCAGATGTGTAATGCCAGCAGTCTGTTGAATCTTTCACACCCGCGGCCCAACGCTGGTACTGGACCTGAAATGATTGCCTGTTTTTCAGAGTCTTGTAATGCTAAAATCAGTTCTTTAAAATCCATTTTCAAATGTTCCGAGGAAGCCCTCCTGATGTAGTTTGACCCCACATGGACTACGACAGTGTCAGCTCCCGGCATCTGTGGTAGAACAGTCGGAAGCAGCCTTGTTATGTCCTGTACTCATGCTGCTGGGTAGCACAGGTTTTTTGCCTTGGGAACCGAGATGTTTCTCACCATAGAGCTGCCTACGATGACAGCTCGTGATGTTGAATGGGCCGGTCTCTCAGGCAGCCTCACCGTCTGATGAGGCTGGGAGCTCCGAGGATCTGAACCCTGTAATGAATTCCGTCTGCTGTTTGAAGAGAGTCAGACCGAAATGCAGCGTGTAGGTTACTCATGACTTTTAATGAAGATATATGCGGTACATGAAATAACTGAAAATACAAAAACAACAAACGAGTGAAACTAATACAGCCTATCTGGTGACTAACACTAAGACAGGTACAATCACCCACGAAATACAACGCGCACTCAAGCTACCTAAATACGGTTCCCAATCCGAGACAACTAGAATCAGCTGACTCCAATTAGGAATCGCCTCAGGCAGCCAAACCTAACTAGACACACCCCTAATAATACACACTCCCAATTAATACAAACCCCAATACGAAATACAACATATAAACCCATGTCACACCCTGGCCTACCCAAACATATAACAAAAACACAAGATACAATGACCAAGGCGTGACAAACCCGAGGTAGAAGCCACCGGAGAGGGAGATGGAACAGAGGACGAAGACGCAGGTACCTCTGGATCCGATCTTGAATGGGAAGCCACCACGGATGAAGGCATGGTGTCCATGGGACTGGTGTGTGTGTGTGTGTGTGTGTGTGTGTGTGTGTGTGTGTGTGTGTGTGTGTGTGTGTGTGTGTGTGTGTGTGTGTGTGTGTGTGTGTGTGTGTGTGTGTGTGTGTGTGTGTGTGTGTGTGTGTGTGTGTGTGTGTGTGTGTGTGTGTGTGTGTGTGTGTGTGTGTGTGTGTGTGTGTGTGTGTGTGTGGTACAAAAGATATGTTGACTCACCCTACTTCCTACTTCCAGAGAAACACCATCATCCTCTTTCATGTTGATGAAATGGTCTATGACTGTCATAAAATAAACAATTATTTATTTTTTTGTCCAAGGCTACCTTACTGAACTGCTTGCTCGCTAGACTAACTTCCTTTCGTGGGCAATGCTGAGCTAGCCGGTTAAAACGATCCTCCTACATCGAGCTACACGTTGAACTTCCATCGTCTCGGCCCTGGGGCACATGAATTTATCGTTGGATCACAATCGCTATTATAATCATTGGCCAGTACGGGTAATTAAAGTAAAACCACAAGTCCAAGCCCTTATCTCCATCCAAGGCTACATTTACATTTACATTTACATTTAAGTCATTTAGCAGACGCTCTTATCCAGAGCGACTTACAAATTGGTGCATTCACCTTATGACATCCAGTGGGACAGTCACTTAACAATAGTGCATCTAAAACTTAGGGGGGTGGGGTGAGAGGGATTACTTAACCTATCCTAGGTATTCCTTAAAGAGGTGGGGTTTCAGGTGTCTCCGGAAGGTGGTGATTGACTCCGCTGTCCTGGCGTCGTGAGGGAGTTTGTTCCACCATTGGGGGGCCAGGGCAGCGAACAGTTTTGACTGGGCTGAGCGGGAGCTGTACTTCCTCAGTGGTAGGGAGGCGAGCAGGCCAGAGGTGGATGAACGCAGTGCCCTTGTTTGGGTGTAGGGCCTGATCAGAGCCTGGAGGTACTGAGGTGCCGTTCCCCTCACAGCTCCGTAGGCAAGCACCATGGTCTTGTAGCGGATGCGAGCTTCAACTGGAAGCCAGTGGAGAGAACGGAGGAGCGGGGTGACGTGAGAGAACTTGGGAAGGTTGAACACCAGACGGGCTGCGGCGTTCTGGATGAGTTGAAGGGGTTTAATGGCACAGGCAGGGAGCCCAGCCAACAGCGAGTTGCAGTAATCCAGACGGGAGATGACAAGTGCCTGGATTAGGACCTGCGCCGCTTCCTGTGTGAGGCAGGGTCGTACTCTGCGGATGTTGTAGAGCATGAACCTACAGGAACGGGCCACCGCCTTGATGTTAGTTGAGAACGACAGGGTGTTGTCCAGGATCACGCCAAGGTTCTTGGCGCTCTGGGAGGAGGACACAATGGAGTTGTCGACCGTGATGGCGAGATCATGGAACGGGCAGTCCTTCCCGGGAGGAAGAGCAGCTCCGTCTTGCCGAGGTTCAGCTTGAGGTGGTGATCCGTCATCCACACTGATATGTCTGCCAGACATGCAGAGATGCGATTCGCCACCTGGTCATCAGAAGGGGAAAGGAGAAGATTAATTGTGTGTCGTCTGCATAGCAATGATAAGAGAGACCATGTGAGGTTATGACAGAGCCAAGTGACTTGGTGTATAGCGAGAATAGGAGAGGGCCAAGAACAGAGCCCTGGGGGACACCAGTGGTGAGAGCGCGTGGTGAGGAGACAGATTCTCGCCACGCCACCTGGTAGGAGCGACCTGTCAGGTAGGACGCAATCCAAGCGTGGGCCGCGCCGGAGATGCCCAACTCGGAGAGGGTGGAGAGGAGGATCTGATGGTTCACAGTATCGAAGGCAGCCGATAGATCTAGAAGGATGAGAGCAGAGGAGAGAGAGTTAGCTTTAGCAGTGCGGAGCGCCTCCGTGATACAGAGGAGAGCAGTCTCAGTTGAATGACTAGTCTTGAAACCTGACTGATTTGGATCAAGAAGGTCATTCAGAGAGAGATAGCGGGAGAGCTGGCCAAGGACGGCACGTTCAAGAGTTTTGGAGAGAAAAGAAAGAAGGGATACTGGTCTGTAATTGTTGACATCGGAGGGATCGAGTGTAGGTTTTTTCAGAAGGGGTGCAACTCTCGCTCTCTTGAAGACGGAAGGGACGTAGCCAACGGTCAGGGATGAGTTGATGAGCGAGGTGAGGTAAGGGAGAAGGTCTCCGGAAATGGTCTGGAGAAGAGAGGAGGGGATAGGGTCAAGCGGGCAGGTTGTTGGGCGGCCGGCCGTCACAAGACGCGAGATTTCATCTGGAGAGAGAGGGAGAAAGAGGTCAGAGCACAGGGTAGGGCAGTGTGAGCAGAACCAGCGGTGTCGTTTGACTTAGCAAACGAGGATCGGATGTCGTCGACCTTCTTTTCAAAATGGTTGACGAAGTCATCTGCAGAGAGGGAGGAGGGGGGAGGGGGCGGAGGATTCAGGAGGGAGGAGAAGGTGGCAAAGAGCTTCCTAGGGTTAGAGGCAGATGCTTGGAATTTAGCGTGGTAGAAAGTGGCTTTAGCAGCAGAGACAGAGGAGGAAAATGTAGAGAGGAGGGAGTGAAAGGATGCCAGGTCCGCAGGGAGGCGAGTTTTCCTCCATTTCCGCTCGGCTGCCCGGAGCCCTGTTCTGTGAGCTCGCAATGAGTCATCGAGCCACGGAGCGGGAGGGGAGGACCGAGCCGGCCTGGAGGATAGGGGACATAGAGAGTCAAGGGATGCAGAGAGGGAGGAGAGGAGGGTTGAGGAGGCAGAATCAGGAGATAGGTGGGAGAAGGTTTGAGCGGAGGGAAGAGATGATAGGATGGAAGAGGAGAGAGTAGCGGGGGAGAGAGAGCGAAGGTTGGGACGGCGCGATACCATCCGAGTAGGGGCAGTGTGGGAGGTGTTGGATGAGAGCGAGAGGGAAAAGGATACAAGGCAGTGGTCGGAGACTTGGAGGGGAGTTGCAGTGAGGTTAGTGGAAGAACAGCATCTAGTAAAGATGAGGTCGGCGTATTGCCTGCCTTGTGAGTAGGGGGAAGGTGAGAGGGTGAGGTCAAAGAGGAGAGGAGTGGAAAGAAGGAGGCAGAGAGGAAAGAGTCAAAGGTAGACGTGGGGAGGTTAAAGTCGCCCAGAACTGTGAGAGGTGAGCCGTCCTCAGGAAAGGAGCTTATCAAGGCATCAAGCTCATTGATGAACTCTCCGAGGGAACCTGGAGGGCGATAAATGATAAGGATGTTAAGCTTGAAAGGGCTAGTAACTGTGACAGCATGGAATTCAAAGGAGGCGATAGACAGATGGGTAAGGGAGAAAGAGAGAATGACCACTTGGGAGAGATGAGGATCCCGGTGCCACCACCCCGCTGACCAGATGCTCTCGGGGTGTGCGAGAACACGTGGGCGGACGAAGAGAGAGCAGTAGGAGTAGCAGTGTTGTCTGTGGTGATCCATGTTTCCGTCAGTGCCAAGAAGTCGAGGGACTGGAGGGAGGCATAGGCTGAGATGAACTCTGCCTTGTTGACCGCAGATTGGCAGTTCCAGAGGCTACCGGAGACCTGGAACTCCACGTGGGTCGTGCGCGCTGGGACCACCAGAGTAGGGTGGCCGCGGCCACGCGGTGAGGAGCGTTTGTATGGTCTGTGCAGAGAGGAGAGAACAGGGATAAACAGACACATAGTTGACAGGCTACAGAAGAGGCTACGCTAATGCAAAGGAGATTGGAATGACAAGTGGACTACACGTCTCGAATGTTCAGAAAGTTAAGCTACGTAGCAAGAATCTTATTGACTAAAATGATTAAAATGATACAGTACTGCTGAAGTAGGCCAGCTGGCAGTGGGTGCGTTGTTGACACTACACTAATCAAGTCATTCCGTTTAGATAATACCACAAGTCAGTTTTAGAAGGGGAGGGGGCACCCCCGATTTATTTCCCTGTTTCTACTGAATGTATTACTACTTTTACTCTGTGTATTTCTTCCTGACGCTGTTCAAGACTCAACAAGACAAAACAAATACAAATGTGGTAAAAAAAATACACATATATATATATATATATATATATATATATATATATATATATATATATATATATATATATATATATATATATATATATATAAGAAGAGACTGTTTGGAATCCACAGCAGTGGTTTTAAATTAACCCTGGTTTAGAGGGACATACATCAGTTGGAATCTGTTTATTCTGATGTCCTATGAGTCCGCATCCCAAATGCCTGCATCCACTCCTTTATAGAGCACTACCTAATAGGGCTCTGGTCAAAAGTAGTGTGTTGTATAGGGAATAGGGTGCCATTTGGGAGACATCGAAATATACTTCTTGTTTTCACGAAAGGTGGACATGATACCACAGCTCTGATGTAATTTATGCTACAGATGTTTGCTGCTACCGAGGAGCTCTGCCTGCCCTACCTCCTCTCCTCTGGGGACTCCTCCTGATTCATTTATATGATCAGATTGTATATCCCCAGCCCTATTAATATTGCTCTTTGGCAGAAGAAGATCATATCTTGGCAAATTGAATATTCACCCTTTTAATAAGTCAAAGCTGCCAGATTGCCATTACTCCACCATTACTACATTACTCCACTATACATCCACTATTACTCCACCATTACTACATTACTCCACTATACATCCACTATTACTCCACCATTACTACATTACTCCACTATACATCCACTATTACTCCACCATTACCATTACCATTATTACTACCATTACTCCACTCCACTATACATCCACTATTACTCCACCATTACTACATTACTCCACTATACATCCACTATTACTCCACCATTACTACATTACTCCACTATACATCCACTATTACTCCACCATTACTACATTACTCCACTATACATCCACTATTACTCCACCATTACTACATTACTCCACTATACATCCACTATTACTCCACTATACATCCACTATTACTCCACCATTACTACATTACTCCACTATACATCCACTATTACTCCACCATTACTACATTACTCCACTATACATCCACTATTACTCCACCATTACTACATTACTCCACTATACATCCACTATTACTCCACCATTACTACATTACTCCACTATACATCCACTATTACTCCACCATTACTACATTACTCCACTATACAGCCACTATTATTCCACTAATACTGCATTACTCCACTAATACTGCATTACTCCACCATTACTACATTACTCCACTATACATCCACTATTACTCCACCATTACTACATTACTCCACTATACATCCACTATTACTCCACCATTACTACATTACTCCACTATACATCCACTATTACTCCACCATTACTACATTACTCCACTATACATCCACTATTACTCCACTAATACTGCATTGCTCCACTATACCTCCACTATTACTCCACCATTACTACATTACTCCACTATACAACCACTATTACTCCACCATTACTACATTACTCCACTATACATCCACTATTACTCCACCATTACTACATTACTCAACTATACATCCACTATTATTCCACTAATACTGCATTACTCCACTAATACTGCATTATTCCACCATTACTACATTAATCCACTATACATCCGCTATTACTCCACCATTACTACATTACTCCACTATACATCCACTATTACTCTGCCATTACTACATTACTCCACTATACATCCACTATTACTCCACCATTACTACATTACTCCACTATACATCGACTATTACTCCACTAATACTGCATTACTCCACTAATACTGCATTACTCCACTATACATCCATTATTACTCCACTAATACTGCATTACTCTACTCTACCTCCACTATTACTCCATGAATACTGCATTACTCCACTATACATCCAATATTACTCCATTAATACTACATTACTCCACTATACATCCACTATTACTCCACTAATACTGCATTACTCCACTATACCTCCACTATTACTCCACCATTACTACATTACTCCACTATACCTCCACTATTACTCCACTAATATTGCATTACTCCATAATTACTCCACTATTACTCCACTAATGCTGCATTACTCCACTATACCTCCACTATTACTCCACGAATACTGCATTACTCCACCATTATTACATTACTCCACTATACCTCCACTATTACTCCACGAATACTTCATTACTCCACTAATACTACATTACTCCACTATACATTTCACTATTACTCCACTAATACTGCATTACTCCACTATACCTCCACTATTACTCCACCATTACTACATTACATTACATTACTACATTACCACATACTCCATACATACTTCACTTTTACTCCACTATTACTGCATTACTCCATAACTACTTCACCATTACTCCACTATTACTACATTACTCCATAATTACTTCACTATTACTCCACTATTACCACGTCACTCCATATCTACTTCATTATTACTCCACTATTACTACATTATTCCATAATTACTTCACCATTACTCCACTATTACTACATTACTCCATAATTACTTCACCATTACTCCACTATTACTACATTACTCCATAATTACTTCACAATTACTCCACTATTACTGCATTACTCCATAATTACTTCCCTATTACTCCACTATTACCACATTGCCACAATATTGCTTCACTATTACTCCCCTGCTACTACACCACTCCATAATTACTCCACTAGTACTCCACTATTACTACATTACTCCATATCTACTTTGCTATTACTCCACTCTTACTACATTACTCCATCATTACTTTGCTGTTACTCCACTAATACTACATTGCTCCCTGATTACTTCACTATTACTCCACTACAACTATATATTACTCCCCTACTACTATATATTACTCCACTACTACTATATATTACTCCACTACTACTATATATTACTCCCCTACTACTATATATTACTCCACTGCTACTATATATTACTCTACTCCTACTATATATTACTCCACTACTACTATATATTACTCCACTACTACTATATATTACTCCACTACTACTATATATTACTCCCCTACTACTATATATTACTCCACTACTACTATATATTACTCCCCTACTACTATATATTACTCCCCTACTACTATATATTACTCCACTACTACTATATATTACTATACTACTACTATATATTACTCCACTACTACTATATATTACTCCACTACTACTATATATTACTCCCTACTAATATATATTACTCCACTACTACTATATATTACTCCACTACTACTATATATTACTATACTACTACTATATATTACTCCACTACTACTATATATTACTCCACTACTACTATATATTACTCCACTACTACTATATATTACTCCACTACTACTATATATTACTATACTACTACTATATATTACTCCACTACTACTATATATTACTCCACTACTACTATATATTACTCCCCTACTACTATATATTACTCCACTACTACTATATATTACTATACTACTACTATATATTACTCCACTACTACTATATATTACTCCACTACTACTATATATTACTATACTACTACTATATATTACTCCACTACTACTATATATTACTATACTACTACTATATATTACTCTACTACTACTATATATTACTCTACTACTACTATATATTACTCTACTACTACTATATATTACTCCACTACTACTATATATTACTCCACTACTACTATATATTACTATACTACTACTATATATTACTATACTACTACTATATATTACTATACTACTACTATATATTACTCTACTACTACTATATATTACTCCACTACTACTATATATTACTATACTACTATATATTACTATATATATATTACCACTACTATATATATTACTCTACTACTACTATATATTACTCCACTACTACTATATATTACTCCCCTACTACTATATATTACTCCACTGCTACTATATATTACTCTACTACTACTATATATTACTATACTACTACTATATATTACTCCACTACTACTATATATTACTCCACTACTACTATATATTACTCCACTACTACTATATATTACTCCACTACTACTATATATTACTCCACTACTACTATATATTACTCCCCTACTACTATATATTACTCCACTACTACTATATATTACTATACTACTACTATATATTACTCCACTACTACTATATATTACTCCACTACTACTATATATTACTCCCCTACTACTATATATTACTATACTACTACTATATATTACTATACTACTACTATATATTACTATACTACTACTATATATTACTATACTACTACTATATATTACTCCACTACTAATATATATTACTATATATTACCCCTACTACTATATATTACTACTCCCCTACTACTATATATTACTCCACTACTAATATATATTACTCCCCTACTACTATATATTACTCCACTACCACTATATATTACTCCACTACTACTATATATTACTCCCCTACTACTATATATTACTCCACTACTACTATATATTACTCCACTACTACTATATATTACTCCCCTACTACTATATATTACTATACTACTACTATATATTACTCCCCTACTACTATATATTACTCCCCTACTACTATATATTACTCCCCTACTACTATATATTACTCCACTACTACTATATATTACTATACTACTACTATATATTACTATACTACTACTATATATTACTCCACTACTACTATATATTACTCCACTACTACTATATATTACTATACTACTACTATATATTACTCCCCTACTACTATATATTACTCCACTATTACTATATATTACTCCCCTACTAACAGCAAGACATTTTTTCTGACATTTCATGATTTCTTGTTATTTCAACTAACAACACCAATAGCACTGTGACAGTAATCCAGATGGAATTCAGAAGTATCTACACTGGATGAATTTACACAATATATATGATACAGTATGTACTATATGACAACATATCATGCTACACAGCGACCACAATATTATTGGAGAATATGGAAACCTTATATTTGCCTTCTGACCTTCATTGACGAACTGTCATTTGCTAACAGAGAACTGACACAGCCACGATAATAGTAGAAGTGACTCTCTGGCGGTGGATCTGGCAGATCATTTTCCCCCTCCGAACTTTACATTAAACATCTGTCGTGTTACATTGAGGTATTAATGTGTGTTCATGCCTGAGTTAATGGCACCCACAGGCACACACACACACACACGTACAACCACACACAAACACGCACAACCACACACACGCACAGCCACACACACGCACACCCACATGCACACACGCAAACCCACCCACACACACACACACACACACAGGCACACACACAAACACGCACAACCAAACACAAGCACACCCACATGCACACACCCACACACACCCACAAACATAACCACACACACAGGCACACACACGCACAACCACACACACGCACACCCACATGCACACACACAAACCCCCACACACACGCACAACCACACACAAGCACACCCACATGCACCAACAAACATAACCACACACACACAGGCTCACACACACACACAAACACGCACAACCACACACACGCACAACCACACACACGAACACACGCACACGCACGTGAACACACACAAATGGGGTCAAGCGATGACTCTGGAAAGCAGTTTAATTAATAGGCTACCGATGACGAAAAAAAGTTTATGATGAATTTCCCAGGGTGGTGAAAGTGTACAGTGATCTTGAAGCTCCGTTCCAATAAATATCCAGGGTCATATTCTGATGACATGATGATCGATGCTTGACTGCCGTTTTACCAAATAAAAATATTCTTGCTGATCTCATCATGTAGACTAGTTGTAAGACTAGATAACCGCACTGTATCTACGAGCTAGAACGCACATGCCAAGACCAGGGCATGTGTGGCAGGTAGCCTAGTGGTTAGAGTGTAGAGGTGGCAGGGTAGCCTAGTGGTTAGAGTGTAGAGGCGGCAGGTAGCCTAGTGGTTAGAGTGTAGAGGCGGCAGGTAGCCTAGTGGTTAGAGTGTAGAGGTGGCAGGGTAGCCTAGTGGTTAGAGTGTAGAGGCGGCAGGTAGCCTAGTGGTTAGAGTGTAGAGGCGGCAGGTAGCCTAGTGGTTAGAGGGTAGAGGTGGCAGGTAGCCTAGTGGTTAGAGTGTAGAGGTGGCAGGGTAGCCTAGTGGTTAGAGCGTAGAGGCGGCAGGTAGCCTAGTGGTTAGAGTGTAGAGGCGGCAGGTAGCCTAGTGGTTAGAGCGTAGAGGTGGCAGGTAGCCTAGTGGTTAGAGCGTAGAGGCGGCAGGTAGCCTAGTGGTTAGAGCGTAGAGGCGGCAGGTAGCCTAGTGGTTAGAGCGTAGAGGCGGCAGGGTAGCCTAGTGGTTAGAGAGGTGGCAGGTAGCCTAGGGTTAGAGCGGCAGGTAGCCTCGTCGTTAGTGGTTAGAGCGTAGAGGTGGCAGGTAGCCTAGTGGTTAGAGTGTAGAGGCGGCAGGTAGCCTAGTGGTTAGAGCGTAGAGGCGGCAGGTAGCCTCGTGGTTAGAGCGTAGAGGTGGCAGGTAGCCTAGTGGTTAGAGCGTAGAGGCGGCAGGTAGCCTAGTGGTTAGAGCGTAGAGGTGGCAGGTAGCCTAGTGGTTAGAGCGTAGAGGTGGCAGGTAGCCTAGTGGTTAGAGCATAGAGGTGGCAGGTAGCCTAGTGGTTAGAGCGTAGAGGTGGCAGGTAGCCTAGTGGTTAGAGCATAGAGGTGGCAGGTAGCCTAGTGGTTAGAGCGTAGAGGCGGCAGGTAGCCTAGTGGTTAGAGCGTAGAGGCGGCAGGTAGCCTAGTGGTTAGAGCGTAGAGGTGGCAGGTAGCCTAGTGGTTAGAGCGTAGAGGCGGCAGGTAGCCTAGTGGTTAGAGTGTAGAGGTGGCAGGGTAGCCTAGTGGTTAGAGCATAGAGGCGGCAGGTAGCCTTGTGGTTAGAGCGTAGAGGTGGCAGGTAGCCTAGTGGTTAGAGCGTAGAGGTGGCAGGTAGCCTAGTGGTTAGAGCGTAGAGGCGGCAGGTAGCCTAGTGGTTAGAGTGTAGAGGTGGCAGGGTAGCCTAGTGGTTAGAGCATAGAGGCGGCAGGTAGCCTAGTGGTTAGAGCATAGAGGTGGCAGGTAGCCTAGTGGTTAGAGCGTAGAGGCGGCAGGTAGCCTAGTGGTTAGAGCGTAGAGGTGGCAGGTAGCCTAGTGGTTAGAGCGTAGAGGCGGCAGGTAGCCTCGTGGTTAGAGCGTAGAGGTGGCAGGTAGCCTAGTGGTTAGAGCGTAGAGGTGGCAGGTAGCCTAGTGGTTAGAGCGTAGAGGTGGCAGGTAGCCTAGTGGTTCGAGCATAGAGGTGGCAGGTAGCCTAGTGGTTAGAGTGTAGAGGTGGCAGGTAGCCTCGTGGTTAGAGCGTAGAGGTGGCAGGTAGCCTCGTGGTTAGAGCGTAGAGGTGGCAGGGTAGCCTAGTGGTTAGAGCGTAGAGGTGGCAGGGTAGCCTAGTGGTTAGAGCGTAGAGGTGGCAGGTAGCCTCGTGGTTAGAGCGTAGAGGTGGCAGGTAGCCTCGTGGTTAGAGCGTAGAGGTGGCAGGTAGCCTCGTGGTTAGAGCGTAGAGGTGGCAGGTAGCCTCGTGGTTAGAGTGTAGAGGTGGCAGGTAGCCTCGTGGTTAGAGCGTAGAGGTGGCAGGTAGCCTCGTGGTTAGAGCGTTGGACCAGTAACCGAAAAGTTGCAAGATCAAATCCCTGAGCTGACAAAGTGAAAAACCTGTCATTCTGCCACCTGAACAAGGCAGTAATTTAATTCTGTAAATGAAAACTTACGTGGGAAAAAAAATATGTTTTGTGTGCACAACGTCATCACATACTGACTTTTATCCGCAACAAGTCAGGTTGGTGGATATACCACTGGTGGGATAATGCACATATTTTCTATATGCAGATTTTAGAATATTCCCATGAAAATCTCTCGCCAAATGGATCTAAACTTACATACTGAGGGTCAATTCGGTAGGTTGATAATGAGAAGTAATGTTATAAACCAGACAGTAATGTTAAAAACTAGATGGTAATATTATATACCAGACAGTAATGTTATGGCAGTGGTTCTTAACCTGGGTTCGTCAGGTTAAGTCAGTCTCAGGGGTTCGGCAGAGGTCAAGACACACATCGGACTCATATGATTCGTGATGACACGCCCCGCTTGGCCCCGCTTGGCCATCATTGGCTGCAGGTGATCACACTACATCGCTTGGCCTATCTGTGCTGCAGGGAATTTGGTGAGCCCAGTAGTCGACTGGTGACTGTCGTGATGGTACGTCTTGTGATTTCTTTCTTAATATTTTAATCCCTTCAGACTTACTATGTTTAACATTACCGTCTAGTATATAACATTACCATAACAGTTATGGTAATGTTATATACTAGACAGTAATGTTATAAACTAGACAGTAATGTTATAAACTAGACAGTAGTGTTATATACTAGATGGTAATATTATATACTAGACAGTAATGTTATAAACTAGACAGTAATGTTATAAACTAGACGGTAATGTTATAAACTAGACAGTAGTGTTATATACTAGATGGTAATATTATATACTAGACAGTAATGTTACAAACTAGACAGTTATGTTATAAATTAGACAGTAATGTCATAAACTAGACAGTAATGTTATAAACTAGATGGTAATATTATATACTAGACAGTAATGTTATAAACTAGACGGTTATGTTATAAATTAGACAGTAATGTTATATACTAGACAGTAATGTTATAAACTAGACAGTAATGTTATATACTAGACAGTAATGTCATAAACTAGACAGTAATGTCATAAACTAGACAGTAATGTTATAAACTAGACAGTAGTGTTATAAACTAGACAGTAATGTTATAAATTAGACAGTAATGTCATAAACTAGACAGTAGTGTTATAAACTAGACAGTTATGTTATAAATTAGACAGTAATGTCATAAACTAGACAGTAATGTTATAAACTAGATGGTAATATTATATACTACATTTACATTACATTTACATTTAAGTCATTTAGCAGACGCTCTTATCCAGAGCGACTTACAAATTGGTGCATTCACCTTATGACATCCAGTGGAACAGCCACTTTACAATAGTGCATCTAAATCTATTAAGGGGGGGGTGTGAGAAGGATTACTTTATCCTATCCTAGGTATTCCTTAAAGAGGTGGGGTTTCAGGTGTCTCCGGAAGGTGGTGATTGACTCCGCTGTCCTGGCGTCGTGAGGGCGTTTGTTCCACCATTGGGGGGGCCAGAGCAGCGAACAGTTTTGACTGGGCTGAGCGGGAACTGTACTTCCTCATTACTGTACTTCCTCATTACTAGACAGTAATGTTATAACTAGACAGTTATGTTATAAATTAGACAGTAATGTCATAAACTAGACAGTAATGTCATAAACTAGACAGTAATGTTATAAACTAGACGGTAATGTTATAAACTAGACAGTTATGTTATAAACTAGACAGTAATGTTATAAACTAGACAGTTATGTTATAAATTAGACAGTAATGTTATAAACCAGACAGTAATGTTATAAACTAGACAGTTATGTTATAAATTAGACAGTAATGTTATAAACCAGACAGTAATGTTATAAACTAGACAGTTATGTTATAAACTAGACAGTAATGTTATAAACTAGACAGTTATGTTATAAACTAGACAGTAATGTTATAAACTAGACAGTAATGTTATATACTAGATGGTATTGTTATAAACCAGACAGTAATGTTATAAACTAGACAGTAATGTTATAAACTAGACAGTAATGTTATAAACTAGACAGTAATGTTATGGTAATGTTATATACTAGACGGTAATGTTTTATACTAGATGGTAATGTTATGAACTAGACAGTAATCTTATTTACTAGACAGTAATGTTATAAACTAGACAGTAATGTTATAAACTAGACAGTAATGTTATAAATTAGACAGTAATGTTATAAATTAGACAGTAATGTTATAGTAATGTTATAAACTAGACAGTAATGTTATGAACTAGACAGTATTCTTATATACTAGATTGTAATGTTATATCCTAGATGGTAATGTTATAGTAATGTTATAAACTAGACATTAATGTTATAAACTAGACAGTAATGTTATAAACTAGACAGTAATGTTATATACTAGATGGTAATGTTATAAACTAGACAGTAATGTTATGGTAATGTTATATACTAGACAGTAATGTTATATACTAGACATTAATGTTATAAACTAGACGGTAATGTTATATACTAGACAGTAATGTTATATACTAGACATTAATGTTATAAACTAGACATTAATGTTATAAATTAGACATTAATGTTATAAACTAGACAGTAATGTTATAAACTAGATAGTAATGTTATGAACTAGACAGTAATGTTATGAACTAGACAGTAATGTTATAAACTAGACAGTAAAGTTATAAACAAGACAGTAATGTTATAAACTAGACAGTAATGTTATAAACTAGACAGTAATGTTATAAACTAGACAGTAATGTTATAATAATGTTATAAACTAGACAGTAATGTTATATACTAGACATTAATGTTATAAACTAGACATTAATGTTATTTACTAGACAGTAATGTTATAGTAATGTTATAAACTAGACATTAATGTTATAAACTAGACAGTAATGTTATAAACTAGACAGTAATGTTATATACTAGATTGTAATGTTATAAACTAGACAGTTATGTTATAGTAATGTTATAAACTAGACAGTAATGTTATATTAATGTTATAAACTAGACAGTAATGTTATGAACTAGACAGTAATGTTATAAACTAGACGGTAATGTTATATACTAGACAGTAATGTTATAGTAATGTTATAAACTAGACAGTAATGTTATAGTAATGTTATAAACTAGACAGTAATGTTATAGTAATGTTATATACTAGACATTAATGTTATAAACTAGACATTAATGTTATTTACTAGACATTAATGTTATTTACTAGATGGTAATGTTATATTAATGTTATAAACTAAACGGTAATGTTATAGTAATGTTATATACTAGACAGTAATGTTATATACAGTAGTGTTATAAACAGTAGTGTTATAAACTAGACGGTAATGTTATATTAATGTTATAAACTAAACGGTAATGGTATATACTAGATGGTAATGTTATATTAATGTTATAAACTAAACGGTAATGTTATAGTAATGTTATATACTAGACAGTAATGTTATATACTAGACAGTAATGTTATAAACTAAACGGTAATGTTATATACTAGACGGTAATGTTATATACTAGACAGTAATGTTATATTAATGTTATAAACTAGACAGTAATGTTATATTAATGTTATAAAATTGACAGTAATGTTATATTAATGTTATAAACTAGACAGTAATGTTATGAACTAGACAGTAATGTTATATACTAGACAGTAATGTTATAAACTAGACAGTAATGTTATAAACTAGACGGTAATGTTATATACTAGACAGTAATGTTATAAACTAGACATTAATGTTATATACTAGACAGTAATGTTATAAACTAGACATTAATGTTATATACTAGACAGTAATGTTATAAACTAGACATTAATGTTATATACTAGACAGTAATGTTATAAACCAGACAGTAATGTTATATACTAGACATTAATGTTATAAACTAAACATTAATGTTATATATCAAATCAAATCAAATGTATTTATATAGCCCTTCGTACGTCAGCTGATATCTCAAAGTGCTGTACAGAAACCCAGCCTAAAACCCCAAACAGCAAACAATGCAGGTGTAAAAGCACGGTGGCTAGGAAAAACTCCCTAGAAAGGCCAAAACCTAGGAAGAAACCTAGAGAGGAACCGGGCTATGTGGGGTGGCCAGTCCTCTTCTGGCTGTGCCGGGTAGAGATTATAACAGAACATGACCAAGATGTTCAAATGTTCATAAATGACCAGCATGGTCAAATAATAATAAGGCAGAACAGTTGAAACTGGAGCAGCAGCACAGTCAGGTGGACTGGGGACAGCAAGGAGCCATCATGTCAGGTAGTCCTGGGGCACGGTCCTAGGGCTCAGGTCCTCCGAGAGAGAGAAAGAAAGAGAGAATTAGAGAGCATATGTGGGGTGGCCAGTCCTCTTCCGGCTGTGCCGGGTGGAGATTATAACAGAACGTGGCCAAGATGTTCAAATGTTCATAAATGACCAGCATGGTTGAATAATAGTAAGGCAGAACAGTTGAAACTGGAGCAGGAGCATGGCCAGGTGGACTGGGGACAGCAAGGAGTCCTCATGTCAGGTAGTCCTGGGACATGGTCCTAGGGCCCAGGCCAGTTGAAACTGGAGCAGCAGCATGGCCAGGTGGACTGGGGACAGCAAGGAGTCATCATGTCAGGTAGTCCTGGGGCATGGTTCTAGGGCTCAGGTCCTCCGAGAGAGAGAAAGAAAGAGAGAAGGAGAGAATTAGAGAACGCACACTTAGATTTACACAGGACACCGAATAGGACAGGAGAAGTACTCCAGATAAACAAACTGACCCTAGCCCCCCGACACATAAACTACTGCAGCATAAATACTGGAGGCTGAGACAGGAGGGGTCAGGAGACACTGTGGCCCCATCCGAGGACACCCCGGACAGGGCCAAACAGGAAGGATATAACCCCACCCACTTTGCCAAAGCACAGCCCCCACACCACTAGAGGGAAATCTTCAACCACCAACTTACCATCCTGAGACAAGGCCGAGTATAGCCCACAAAGATCTCCGACACGGTACAACCCAAGGGGGGGGAACCCAGACAGGCCGACCACAACAGTGAATCAACCCACCCAGGTGACGCACCCCCCAGGGACGGCACGAGAGAGCCCCAGCAAGCCAGTGACTCAGCCCCGTAACAGGGTTAGAGGCAGAGAATCCCAGTGGAAAAAGGGGAACCGGCCAGGCAGAGACAGCAAGGGCGGTTCGTTGCTCCAGAGCCTTTCCGTTCACCTTCCCACTCCTGGGCCAGACTACACTCAATCATATGACCCACTGAAGAGATGAGTCTTCAGTAAAGACTTAAAGGTTGGGACCGAGTTTGCGTCTCTGACATGGGTAGGCAGACCGTTCCATAAAAATGGAGCTCTATAGGAGAAAGCCCTGCCTCCAGCTGTTTGCTTAGAAATTCTAGGGACAATTAGGAGGCCTGCGTCTTGTGACCGTAGCGTACGTATAGGTATGTACGGCAGGACCAAATCAGAGAGGTAGGTAGGAGCAAGCCCATGTAATGCTTTGTAGGTTAGCAGTAAAACCTTGAAATCAGCCCTTGCTTTGACAGGAAGCCAGTGTAGAGAGGCTAGCACTGGAGTAATATGATCAAATTTTTTGGTTCTAGTCAGGATTCTAGCAGCCGTATTTAGCACTAACTGAAGTTTATTTAGTGCTTTATCCGGGTAGCCGGAAAATAGAGCATTGCAGTAGTCTAACCTAGAAGTGACAAAAGCATGGATTAATTTTTCTGCATCATTTTTGGACAGAAAGTTTCTGATTTTTGCAATGTTACGTAGATGGAAAAAAGCTGTCCTCGAAATGGTCTTGATGTGTTCTTCAAAAGAGAGATCAGGGTCCAGAGTAACGCCGAGGTCCTTCACAGTTTTATTTGAGACGACTGTACAACCATTAAGATTAATTGTCAGATTCAACAGAAGATCTCTTTGTTTCTTGGGACCTAGAACAAGCATCTCTGTTTTGTCCGAGTTTAATAGTAGAAAGTTTGCAGCCATCCACTTCCTTATGTCTGAAACACATGCTTCTAGCGAGGGCAATTTTGGTGCTTCACCATGTTTCATTGAAATGTACAGCTGTGTGTCATCCGCATAGCAGTGAAAGTTTACATTATGTTTTTGAATAACATCCCCAAGAGGTAAAATATATAGTGAAAACAATAGTGGTCCTAAAACAGAACCTTGAGGAACACCGAAATGTACAGTTGATTTGTCAGAGGACAAACCATTCACAGAGACAAACTGATATCTTTCCGACAGATAAGACCTAAACCAGGCCAGAACATGTCCGTGTAGACCAATTTGGGTTTCCAATCTCTCCAAAAGAATGTGGTGATCGATGGTATCAAAAGCAGCACTAAGGTCTAGGAGCACGAGGACAGATGCAGAGCCTCGGTCCGATGCCATCAAAATGTCATTTACCACCTTCACAAGTGCCGTCTCAGTGCTATGATGGGGTCTAAAACCAGACTGAAGCATTTCGTATACATTGTTTGTCTTCAGGAAGGCAGTGAGTTGCTGCGCAACAGCCTTCTCTAAAATCTTTGAGAGGAATGGAAGATTCGATATAGGCCGATAGTTTTTTATATTTTCTGGGTCCAGGTTTGGCTTTTTCAAGAGAGGCTTTATTACTGCCACTTTTAGTGAGTTTGGTACACATCCAGTGGATAGAGAGCCGTTTTTTATGTTCAACATAGGAGGGCCAAGCACAGGAAGCAGCTCTTTCAGTATTTTAGTTGGAATAGGGTCCAGTATACAGCTTGAAGTTTTAGAGGCCATGATTATTTTCATCATTGTGTCAAGAGATATAGTACTAAAACACTTGAGCGTCTCTCTTGATCCTAGGTCCTGGCAGAGTTGTGCAGACTCAGGACAACTGAGGTTTGGAGGAATACGCAGGTTTAAAGAGGAGTCCGTAATTTGCTTTCTAATAATCATAATCTTTTCCTCAAAGAAGTTCATGAATTTATCACTGCAAGTCATCCTCTCTTGGGGAATGCTGCTTTTTAGTTAGCTTTGCCACAGTATCAAAAAGGAATTTCGGATTGTTCTTATTTTCCTCAATTAAGTATATACTAGACAGTAATGTTATAAACTAGACAGTAATGTTATATACTAGACAGTAATGTTATAAACTAAACGGTAATGTTATACCGTAATGTTATATACTAGACATTAATGTTATAAACTAGACATTAATGTTATATACTAGACAGTAATGTTATATACTAGATGGTAATGTTATAAACTAGACAGTAATGTTACATACTAGACGGTAATGTTAGACCGTAATGTTACATACTAGAGGGTAATGTTAGACCGTAATGTTACATACTAGACGGTAATGTTAGACCGTAATGTTACATACTAGACGGTAATGTTAGACCGTAATGTTACATACTAGACAGTTGTGTTATTTTATTTAATTGAACCGTTATTTAACCAGGAAGGACTCATTGAGATTTGAAATCCCTTTTTCAAGAGCCAAGATAGGCAGCACGAAGTCCTTACACAATTACAGACAACACGATAAACCTCAGGTAAATCCAGTAAAAAAACACAGAATTCACAAGAGTTTAACAATATCAGAAAACAACAAATTAAAAACATTGACAGGTCAGGGAATCCGCCTTAAAATCCTTCATCAGTGATTTAAAAACACAGAACGGGACAAGTTCTTTCAGTTTAAAAGTCTTTTGTAAGGCGTTCCAAGACGATGGCCAGAGGACATAAAAGCCCTTTTTACCAAATTCAGTTCGGAGATTTGAAACAGTTAGCAGGATTAAAGTCCTGCGAACGAAGAGACGACCCACCATATCACTGAACAATAAAAATGGCCAAATAAAAAGGTAGTAAACCCAGAATGGATTTGTAAATAAAAGAATATCTGTGCCTGAGCCTACGAGTGACTAGAAAAGGCCAGCCAACCCTGGTATATAAAGTGCAGTGGTGCGTAAGGGTTTTGTAGTTTTAAAATAAATCTCAAACTGCCATGGTAAAGGGTGTCAATTGATCTGAAACACTGAACGGAAGCATTCATATATAAAATGTCACCATAGTTTAGCAAAGGCATAAATGTAGCTGATACAAGGATCCTTCTGGCTTCAAAAGAAAAACAGGCCTGTTTTGATAAAAATGAAATCCCAACTTCAGCTTCATTTTTTTGTTGTTATAAGTTGTTGAATATGCAATTCAAAAGAGAGTCCGTTATCCATTAAAATTCCAGGATATTTACATGAGGTTACAGTCTCAATCTCCTTGCCCTGACAGGTAGTAATAAGTGGAAGGTTCACAGGTCTATTTCTTGCTTTCGAAAACACCATTAGTTTAGTTTTGTCAGTATTGAGGATAAGCTTCAATTGACACAAGGTATGCTGAACAGTATAAAAAGCAGTTTGCACGTTCTGGAAAGCTTTTGTGAGAGACGAGACACAACAACGAATAACAGTAGTATCATCAGCATGAGAGTGAAGTTGCCCATTTTGCACAGTTTTGTCTAAATCATTTATGGAAACAGACATGAGCCCATCAAATTGAGTGCACCGAGTTCTATCACACAGATAGTTAGCAAACCATGCAATTGCATGCTCTGAAGTACGTACGGTCAACACTCTCTGCCTCTGTATAGCACAATCAACTGCATCAAAAGCCTTAGAGAGATCAATAAAAAAAGTGAGACACAGTGCTGTTTTTTGTCAAGGGCTTCAGTGATATCATTTAAAACCTTAATGGCTGCTGTAATTGTGCTATGCTTCTTCCTGAAGCCCGATTGGTACATTGATAAAAATAGAGTTGGTATATAAAAACTATTTTGGCTGTTCACTCACATAGGTTTCCAGTATTTTTGCCAGGGGTGACAGCTTTGAGATTGTCCAATAATTATTGAAAAGAGTTGGATCTTCCCCTTTAAAAAGTGGTAGGACAAATGCTGATTTCCATATATTTTGAATTTCATTACATTCCAGGGTTAAATTTAACATATTTTGACATGGTTATGACCATGTTATAACGCTACTGTAGGTGTCAAGTAAAGTGTTACCGTTTTCTCTCTCTGTGTCCCAAATGGCATCCTATCTATAGTATAGTGCACTACCTTTGCCCAGGGCCCTACGGACCCGTCAAAATTTGTGCACCACGCAGGGAAATAGGGTGCTATTTGGGTTACAGCCGCTGTTTCTGTCACTGTGATTCTGACAGAGGTTCGATATTATTAAATAGAGACAACTCCTACAAACACAATGCACGTCACAACGTTTATCCTTTCAGTCAGCTGACTTGGCTGCTTGGTCGCGTGCCCGTTTCGGTTCTGTTTGTGGACTGATCTAAACATTAATAAGTCCTTTAATCTGAAAAGAAAGCAAATCTTACCGTTGGGTAATTTAATTATGTTAAAACTGTTATTAGATAGAAGCTCTATCTATGGCCAACGCATTCTGGATACAGCATTTAAACGCCTGTCTTCTACAATTAAGAGGATTACAAGTGGAAAAACACAAATGATGCACGTCACATTATGAAATGTATTTGCTCATTTAATCAAGAGAGAGAGGGGGAGGAGAGAGTGAGAGGCAGAGAGATAGAGAGAGAGGCAGAGATAGAGAGAGGCTGAGATAGAGAGAGGCAGAAAGAGAGAGAGGGGGAGGAGAGAGTGAGAGGCAGAGAGATAGAGAGAGGCAGAGATCGAGAGAAGCTGAGATAGAGAGAGGCAGAAAGAGAGAGGGGGAAGAAAGAGTGAGAGGCAGAGAGATAGAGAGAGAGGCAGAGATAGAGAGAGGCAGAAAGAGAGAGAGAAGGGGGGGGGGACAGAGAAAGAAGACCCGGAGGGCAGAAGGTGGAGATGAACGGCTGTCTGAGCGAGCTGTCTACGGAGTGAGGTGAGAGAACTTAAAGAGGCACACATGGCACTGAAGGATGAGGTCAGAAAGCTGAGGTGTGACAAAGAGCAGGACACACAAAAGCCTGAGATGCTGCTTGTCCCTGAGTCAAATGGCAAATCAATTTAAGAGGATAAACTTTTTACGAAGTCTGGGCTTAGTGTTATGTTTTGAGCCCCCTTTTAAAACTCAAAAATAAAATGTAAAAAAATATATATTTATTTTTTAGGGGGGGGCTGACTGTTGTGCATGCTATTTGGGAATTAATACATGTTACATATCAGTTTGCAAACTATGTGGAAAAATATATATAATTGAGTTAATAAATAATAATGCACACATGCTGTCTTTTTTTGCTTCCTTGAGTAAGCCAAAATGCAGGTGTTTCAGCCTAGCACAATGCTTTCTGTGGTGGTGGGGTAAGCCTTTGCACTGTGATTGGCTCAGTGTCCTGTCACTCAAGGGGACACTACGTCAACGTCAAGTCTAAGGGTAGACCTTGACAATTCTAGCCCTTTGTGTGCTGCCATAGAGTTACATTATAAATGACTGGGGTTTTCACTCACACCACTTTCCATTCATTTGAGAAAAGTACCTTCATGCCAAATTGAATCAAAGGCTTTTTGGAAATCCACAAAGTGGGATTTGGCCGTGGCGGGTTTATTTGGCTCATCTAGTCACTCTAGTGACTCCTTGGGCTGGGCACCTGCAGGCTGTCGTCAGGTGACGACAGCCTTTCATGTATCGGACAAACACAAAATAGTCCCAATTGGTGAAGTCACCTCTACAGGGAACTATTTTAGGAGGTTTACATACAGCTCACCTCTACAGGGGACTCTTTTAGGAGATTTACATACAGCTCACCTCTACAGGGAACTATTTTAGGAGGTTTACATACAGCTCACCTCTACAGGGAACTATTTTAGGAGGTTTACATACAGCTCACCTCTACAGGGGACTATTTTAGGAGGTTTACATACAGCTCACCTCTACAGGGAACTATTTTAGGAGGTTTACATACAGCTCACCTCTACAGGGAACTATTTTAGGAGGTTTACATACAGCTCACCTCTACAGGGAACTATTTTAGGAGGTTTACATACAGCTCACCTCTACAGGGGACTCTTTTAGGAGATTTACATACAGCTCACCTCTACAGGGGACTCTTTTAGGAGGTTTACATACAGCTCACCTCTACAGGGGACTCTTTTAGGAGATTTACATACAGCTCACCTCTACAGGGGACTCTTTTAGGAGGTTTACATACAGCTCACCTCTACAGGGGACTCTTTTAGGAGATTTACATACAGTTCACCTCTTGGCAGTGGTACTGTAGATGATGTAGTCACAGACTAGATCCAATGTCTTTCAGAGCTTTCACAGTCAGCCCACTAACACCACTATCAGACCATAGCAAAATGACACCATACCTAAACCGAACAGAAACAAATCACAAGGAAGAAGAACCCAGTAAATGACACAAGACCATTCAGTCCTATACATGAACTAAGAATATTATGGAAAACTGCCTGAAACAATTGGCAATCCAACATTTGTATCCCTCATAGACAACTTTCTGGCCCACAAATATCCTCACAATGAGGAAAGCCTACATTTGGCTGTACAAAAGACTAACAACATTTTTGACAAATTGGCATCATTATCCAATTTAAAAGAGACACTTGAAAACAATCCCTAAATACATTTTTTTTTTTTTATATGAATCAGAATCATAAAAACATAGCAATCTATCCAAACAAAAACATAGAGAACCAGACTACCAGGATCTGACCCTTCAGTATTGGATAACCCTAAAATAATCCCGACAGACTCTCAGACAAAGAAAGAACAATACATCTGACACTCTTAATGAAATTGAGGAGGCCATTGTAATGATCCTCTTCCTGTGAATGACTGGACCAAAGCGCAGTGTTGTACGTGTTCATTATATTTATTTAAATCAGAACACTAGAACAAAAATAACAAAGAGGAAAATGAACAGTTCTGTAAGGAAACTAAACTATACAGAAAACACAACTACCCACAAAAACCCTGTGGTAAAAAGCTACCTAAGTATGGTTCCCAATCAGAAAAAGACAAGAATGCCCACCCCAAATCAAACCCTGAAACCAAAATAGACAGCTGTCCCTGATTGATTGACAAAACAAAAAAAAACTAAAACATAGAAAAAGGAACATACTAAAACATAGAAAACAATCAGAAAACGATAGGAACAAAACAAAGAAATAGAATGCCCACCCCAAATCAAACCAAAACAGAGACATAAAAAGCTCTATGGTCAGCGCGTGACATCCATTGATTCAAACAATAAACAACTGGGAAAATTGGAACTCCATAAACATTTACATTACATTTACATTTAAGTCATTTAGCAGACGCTCTTATAAACAAACTACACTGCGAAGAATTGGCAATCCAAAATGGTGACCTATGGAACACTCACGTTGAAGAACTATATAGAAATATTGATATTAATTCAGATCAAAAATAAATATGAAAAACTACAAGCCATTAAAGACAACCAGAACCCTATGGATTTCCCAATGACAGAGATATAACTATAAGATAAAACACAGGCTCTGCAACCCAGAAAGACCTGTGGTACTGGTGGCATATTAAACGAAATGATCAAATCAGTGGTTGGAACCTAAATTACTTTCCAATCGTTTAGTTCTGAACAGAACCATTTTTTTGTTACGTTCTTCCTTTTTTTTACCCCATTTTTTAAATCTTTTGATCAACTCCCCAATGGGCTCAGGAGGTGAACGGTGAGTCATGCTTCCTCCCGAAACATGAGCTGCCGAACCGCGCTTTTTAACACCCGCCCGCTTAACCCGGAAGCCAGTCATACCAATGTGTCGGAGGAAACACTGTTCACCTGCCGAACAGCCTGCAGGTGCCCAGCCCGACACAAGGAGTCACTAGAGTGACTAGATGAGCCAAATAAACCTGCCACGGCCAAATCCCGCTTTGTGGATTTCCAAAAAGCATTTGATTCAATTTGGCATGAAGGTACTTTTCTCAAATGAATGGAAAGTGGTGTAAGTGAAAACCCCTGTTTGTTTTCCTAAGGACGTGGAGAGAAACAATTTGTGCCCAAGTCTGTTGAATATATACTGTACATTAATGAATTAGACCAAAACTCTAGATCAATCAACGGCCCCCAGTCTCACTCTTAGCAACGCAGTGCTAAGAGTGAGGTGCTGTTGTCCCCCACAACAAAAGAGGCTACAGCAACAATTAGATTTTTTCTCAAACAGGTTTTTCTCATTGAGATAACATCTCTTTTTTTTCCAAGAGTGACCTGGTCCAATAGCAGCAGGGGGAATGTTTCAGACAAAACAACTTATATACACGAACACAACATTAAACAAAACTATAAACACACATACAGTACAGCAAAAACATTTCATGTTAAAAAAACACGATGGTCTTGACTAAAAACAGCTGTCCTAAAAACGATTACACTCTTCTATGATATATACATCGATCAAGTGTTTAAACTGCACCAACGAAACTAGATCATCAAATTTCAAAATATCCAGGAGAGAATTCCAGGACCATGGAGCAAAGTAACTACAACTATTTCTACCATGACCTGTTCTAAAGTTTTGGTACTGTTAGAAGCAAATGAGAATGGGACAGTAATTGATATTTATTTACTGACCTGACTAAAAAAGAAACAGAGATAAAATGGCATTTTACCCAGTATGACCTTATAAATCAGTGTATACCAGTGTTTAAACCTACGCAAGGTCAATGATGACCAGCCAACAGCGCTGTTGACATCACAATGATGTGTTAGACGTGTCTGATTTGTAATGAACCTGAGGGCTGTATGATACACTGAATCAAGTGCTGTCAGGGTCGTGGTTGAGGCCTTGCATACACAATGTCACTAAAATCTAAAACCGACAGTAATGTACAAGCTCCTTCCTGGCCTCAAAAGAAAAACAAGCCCTAACACGGTAATAAAAACCCATTCTCAGCTTGAGCTTCCTGATCAAGTTCTCTACATGCACAGTGAAGCTCAGTTTATCATCAATCCACACACCCAAATGTTGTCATTGAATAGAAAGACAAAGCAAACAGGGCGTTTTATGATGTTAAAATATATATTCAGTCAGACATAGCAATTAGAATCTGGCTCAAAATGTTCTAATCAGCAATAGAACCAAGAGCACTCTATGGCAGTGAAGGCTGGGGTCCACTATATGGCAGTGAAGGCTGGGGTCCACTATATGGCAGTGAAGGCTGGGTCCACTATATGGCAGTGAAGGCTGGGTCCACTATATGGCAGTGAAGGCTGGGGTCCACTATATGGCAGTGAAGGCTGGGGTCCACTATATGGCAGTGAAGGCTGGGTCCACTATATGGCAGTGAAGGCTGGGGTCCACTATATGGCAGTGAAGGCTGGGTCCACTATATGGCAGTGAAGGCTGGGGTCCACTATATGGCAGTGAAGGCTGGGTCCACTATATGGCAGTGAAGGCTGGGGTTCACTATATGGGTTCACTATATGGCAGTGAATGCTGAGGTCCACTATATGGGTTCACTATATGGCAGTGAAGTGTGGGGTCCACTATATGGCAGTGTGGGGTCCACTATATGGGTTCACTATATGGCAGTGAAGTGTGGGGTCCACTATATGGCAGTGTGGGGTCCACTATATGGCAGTGTGGGGTCCACTATATGGCAGTGTGGGGTCCACTATATGGCAGTATGGGGTCCACTATATGGCAGTGAAGGCTGGGGTCCACTATATGGCAGTATGGGGACCACTATATGGCAGTGAAGGCTGGGGTTCACTATATGGCAGTGTGGGGTCCACTATATGGCAGTGAAGGCTGGGGTCCACTATATGGCAGTGAAGGCTGGGGTCCACTATATGGCAGTGAAAGCTGGGGTCCACGATATGGCAGTGAAGGCTGGGGTCCACGATATGGCAGTGAAGGCTGGGGTCCACTATATGGCAGTGAAAGCTGGGGTCCACTATATGGCAGTGTGGGGTTCACTATATGGCAGTGAAGGCTGGGGTCCACTATATGGCAGTGAAGTGAGAGGTTCACTATATGGCAGAACAGGGCTCCGGGCAGCCGAGCGGAAATGGAGGAAAACTCGCCTCCCTGCGGACCTGGCATCCTTTCACTCCCTCCTCTCCACATTTTCCTCTTCTGTCTCTGCTGCTAAAGCCACTTTCTACCACTCTAAATTCCAAGCATCTGCCTCTAACCCTAGGAAGCTGTTTGCCACCTTCTCCTCCCTCCTGAATCCCCCCCCCCTCCTCCCTCTCTGCAGATGACTTCGTAAACCATTTTGAAAAGAAGGTCGACGACATCCGATCCTCGTTTGCTAAATCAAACGACACCGCTGGTTCTGCTCACACTGCCCTACCCTGTGCTCTGACCTCTTTCTCCCCTCTCTCTCCAGATGAAATCTCGCGTCTTGTGAAGGCCGGCCGCCCATCAACCTGCCCGCTTGACCCCATCCCCTCCTCTCTTCTCCAGACCATTTCCGGAGACCTTCTCCCTTACCTCACCTCGCTCATCAACTCATCCCTGACCGCTGGCTACGTCCCTTCCGTCTTCAAGAGAGCGAGAGTTGCACCCCTTCTGAAAAAACCTACACTCGATCCCTCCGATGTCAACAACTACAGACCAGTATCCCTTCTTTCTTTTCTCTCCAAAACTCTTGAACGTGCCGTCCTTGGCCAGCTCTCGCGCTATCTCTCTCAGAATGACCTTCTTGATTCAAATCAGTCAGGTTTCAAGACTAGTCATTCAACTGAGACTGCTCTTCTCTGTATCACGGAGGCGCTCCGCACTGCTAAAGCTAACTCTCTCTCCTCTGCTCTCATCCTTCTAGACCTATCGGCTGCCTTCGATACTGTGAACCATCAGATCCTCCTCTCCACCCACTCCGAGTTGGGCATCTCCGGCGCGGCCCACGCTTGGATTGCGTCCTACCTGACAGGTCGCTCCTACCAGGTGGCGTGGCGAGAATCTGTCTCCTCACCACGCGCTCTCACCACTGGTGTCCCCCAGGGCTCTGTTCTAGGCCCTCTCCTATTCTCGCTATACACCAAGTCACTTGGCTCTGTCATAACCTCACATGGTCTCTCCTATCATTGCTATGCAGACGACACACACTTAATCTTCTCCTTTCCCCCTTCTGATGACCAGGTGGCGAATCGCATCTCTGCATGTCTGGCAGACATATCAGTGTGGATGACGGATCACCACCTCAAGCTGAACCTCGGCAAGACGGAGCTGCTCTTCCTCCCGGGGAAGGACTGCCCGTTCCATGATCTCGCCATCACGGTTGACAACTCCATTGTGTCCTCCTCCCAGAGCGCTAAGAACCTTGGCGTGATCCTGGACAACACCCTGTCGTTCTCAACTAACATCAAGGCGGTGGCCCGTTCCTGTAGGTTCATGCTCTACAACATCCGCAGAGTACGACCCTGCCTCACACAGGAAGCGGCGCAGGTCCTAATCCAGGCCCTTGTCATCTCCCGTCTGGATTACTGCAACTCGCTGTTGGCTGGGCTCCCTGCCTGTGCCATTAAACCCCTACAACTCATCCAGAACGCCGCAGCCCGTCTGGTGTTCAACCTTCCCAAGTTCTCTCACGTCACCCCGCTCCTCCGCTCTCTCCACTGCCTTCCAGTTGAAGCTCGCATCCGCTACAAGACCATTGTGCTTGCCTACGGAGCAGTGAGGGGAACGGCACCTCAGTACCTCCAGGCTCTGATCAGGCCCTACACCCAAACAAGGGCACTGCGTTCATCCACCTCTGCTCGCCTCCCTACCACTGAGGAAGTACAGTTCCCGCTCAGCCCAGTCAAAACTGTTCGCTGCTCTGGCCCCCCAATGGTGGAACAAACTCCCTCACGACGCCAGGACAGCGGAGTCAATCACCATCTTCCGGAGACACCTGAAACCCCACCTCTTTAAGGAATACCTAGGATAGGATAAAGTAATCCTTCTACCCCCCCCTTAAAAGATTTAGATGCACTATTGTAAAGTGGCTGTTCCACTGGATGTCATAAGGTGAATGCACCAATTTGTAAGTCGCTCTGGATAAGAGTGTCTGCTAAATGACTTAAATGTAATGTAAATGTGGGGTCCACTATATGGCAGTGAAGGCTGGGGTCCACTATATGGCAGTGAAGGCTGGGGTCCACTATATGGCAGTGAAGGCTGGGGTTCACTATATGGCAGTGAAGGCTGGGGTCCACTATATGGCAGTGAAGGCTGGGGTTCACTATATGGCAGTGAAGGCTGGGGTTCACTATATGGCAGTGAAGGCTGGGGTTCACTATATGGCAGTGAAGGCTGGGGTTCACTATATGGCAGTGAATGCTGGGGTTCACTATATGGCAGTGTGGGGTCCACTATATGGCAGTGTGGGGTCCACTATATGGCAGTGAAGGCTGGGGTTCACTATATGGCAGTGAAGGCTGGGGTTCACTATATGGCAGTGAAGTCTGGGGTCCACTATATGGCAGTGAAGGCTGGGGTTCACTATATGGCAGTGTGGGGTTCACTATATGGCAGTGAAGGCTGGGGTCCACTATATGGTAGTGAAGTATGGGGTCCACTATATGGCAGTGAAGGCTGGGGTCCACTATATGGCAGTGAAGGCTGGGCAGTGAAGGCTGGGGTCCACTATATGGCAGTGAATTGTGGGGTCCACTATATGGCAGTGAAGGCTGGGGTCCACTGTATGGCAGTGAAGTGTGGGGTCCACTATATGGCAGTGAAGTGTGGGGTCCACTGTATGGCAGTGAATTGTGGGGTCTACTATATGGCAGTGAAGTGTGGGGTCCACTGTATGACAGTGAAGTGTGGGGTCCACTATATGGCAGTGAAGTGTGGGGTCCACTATATGGCAGTGAAGTGTGGGGTCCTCTTACAAAGCAAGAATTTGACAAATGAGACAACTGAATCCCTGCATGAGGAATTCTGTAAGATCCTCCTCAGAGTTCAGATTACAAACGCCAAACAACGCATGCAGAGCAAAATTAGGCCAATTCACTCTTCTGATTAATATCCAAAAAGGAAACCCCAAATTGTATAACCATTTAAAGATTTAGAGGGATATTGTTATCCACGTCGGCACCAACGATGTTAGGATGAAACAGTCAGAGGTCACCAAGCGCAACATAGCTTCAGCGTGTAAATCAGCTAGAAGGATGTGTCGTTGGCATTGAGTAATTGTCTCTGGCCCCCTCCCAGCTAGGGGGAGTGATGAGCTCTTCAGCACATCTCACATCTCAATTGCTTATTGAAAACTGTTTTCTGCCCCTCCCAAATGATAGAATTTGTAGAAAATTGGCACTTTTCTGGGACTCACCCACAAACAGGACCAAGCCTGGCCTGTTGAGGAGTGACGGACTCCATCCTAGCTGGAGGGGTGCTCTCATCTTATCTATGAACATAGACAGGACTCTTACTCCTCCAGCTCCACAATGAGATAGGGTGCAGGCCAGGCAGCAGGCTGTTAGCAAGTTCAGTGGAGTCTGCCAAAAGTCAGCTCAGCTATCCCCATTGAATCCGTGTCTGTGCCTCGATCTGGGTAAAACTAAATATGGCGCTGTTCGTTTAGCAACCTCACTGGAATAAAGACCTCTATTCCTGCCATTATTGAAAGAGATTGTGATCTCACATCTCAAAATAGGGCTATTTAATTTTAGATCCATCGCTTCCAAGGCAGTTATAGTCAATGAACTAATCACTGATCGTAATCTTGATGTGATTGGCCTGACTTAAACATGGCTTAAGCCTGAAGAATTTACTGTGCTAAATGAGGTCTTTCCTCCTATTTCTGCATAGCACTTTGTGACATCGGCTGATGTAAAAAGGGCTTTATAAATACATTTGATTGATTTGATTGATTGAAAAACAAGTGACCCCCCCACTCCTACCATTATAAAGCCCTCAAATGCCAAGAGGGGGCCATTGAAAAGAGTCTCCTCAGACAGCTGGTCCTGAGGCTAAGTTCACTAACAAACTACCAACTAAACAAAGCCTCAGGACAGCCCTCACATCTGGCCCAACCAAATGATCACAAAGCAAAAACTAAAATAGAAAGACACCACGAAAAATCTAAGACATCTTCACTGCTTTTTGTTTCTAAACAGACAGTACATGGTGGCAGACTATCTGACTACTGTAACTGTTTGAACAGTGAGGAAAACACTGACTGGGTGCAGACGCAGTGAACACAGTCTGGTCATGACAGACAGATCTGGATACCCAGGGAGGACAGTCTGGCCATAGAGACTGGTCATCACAGACATATCCTTTTCACCAGGGCTATGGCCAAAAGTAGTGCAGTACTGTATCTACACTGAGTGTACAAAACATGATAGACTGACGAGGTGAGTCCAGGTGAAAGCTATGATCCCTTATTGATGTCACTAGTTAAATCCATTTCAACAGTGTAGAGACAATTGAATCATGGATTGTGTACGTTGGCCATTCAAAATGTAAATAGGCAAGTCAAAATATTTGAGTGCCTTTGAACAGGGTGTTGTAGGTCGGTGCCAGGTGCACCCGTTTGTGCCAAGACCCACCAGCAACATATCAACCTGCATCCCATTGTTGACTTGCCTCTGAAGCTCAGCAGTGTTGGTACTGGTTGGTCTCGGTTGGTCCCTGGATGGGAACCAGACGCTGCTGGAAGTGGTGTTGGAAGTGGAAGTGGTGTTGGAAGTGGAAGTGGTGTTGGAAGTGGTGTTGGAAGTGGTGTTGGAGGTGGAAGTGGTGTTGGAAGTGGAAGTGGTGTTGGAAGTGGTGTTGGAAGTGGAAGTGGTGTTGGAAGTGGAAGTGGTGTTGGAAGTGGTGTTGGAAGTGGTGTTGGAGGGCCAGTAGGAGGAACTCTTTCCTCTGATCTGAAAAAATATCCCAATTCCCCAGGTCAGGGATTGGGGACATCGCCCTGTATACGGTGCTGTCTTTCAGAGGGAACTTTAAACAGGTGACCTGACTCTGTGGTCACCAAAGATCCAATGGCACTTATCATAAGAGTAGGGGTGTTAACAACGGTGTCCACTTCCTGTGGAACTACTCCAAAGATCATTGATGTAAATGAGAATGTGTTCTCAGTCAACTTACTACTTTAAAATAAAGGGAGAAATAAAAAAATAAAAATTCTGGGTTTTTCACACTCAACAGTTTCCTGTGTGTCCACCACCCAATGGCCATCCAGCTAATTTGACACAACTGTGGGTAGCATTGGTGGCAACATGGACCAGCATCCCTGTGAAAACACTTTTGACACCTTTTAGAGTCCATGCCCCAACAAATTGAGGCTGTTCCAATGCAAAACGGGGGGGGGATGCAACTCAATATTAAGAAGGTGTTCCTAATGTTTGGTGTACCAAGTGTACCAAGGCTTGCAGTTGCGTCACAAATCACCTAGCAACTACAGCAGGTGCCATGTTGGAAAACCAGAGTTAGTCTGGCGGAAGTCAGTCTGGTGGAAGTCCTCCAATCGTCCAAATGGCTGACTGCATTTGGAAACTTTGGGAAGATTACCCACCATTTTGTTTTTCTAAGGACCCAGAAAACAGAGGCAGTGACAGTTCCTATTGAAGTAAGTCAACATTTTTAGAAAAAAATATAAACAATGTATTATTATCTAGCTAGCTATCTACATGAACTAAGCTAGCTAGCTACAGGAACATACTCTATAGCTAGCTAAGTGAATTATATATCACCATCTATCTGATTTCATATTAGCTCGTTATCTAGCTACCTATCTTGATGTATTTATCACGCTAAATGCATTTGTAGCTAGGTAGCTAGCTAATAGCCATGGAAGAGGGTGAAAGGATTAGCTAGAAGTCGATAGATGCAGGTACCGTTGTGGGAGGACATCATGAAAATAATCTCCAGTTCCAGTCCCCCAGAAAAACTATGAGGACAGAGAGATATATAGAAACATAATATTCAGTGCAGTTTAATTTAAGTATAAAGGGATGCACCCCTGAGGGGCCCCCGTGTTGAGGATATTCAAGTCAGATGTGTTGTTGTCTACACTTAGCCCCTGGGGGCAGCCCATCAGGAAGTCCAGGTTCCAGTTGCAGAGGGAGGTGTTTAGTGCCAGGGTCCTTAGCCTAGTGATGAGCTATGTGGGCACTATGGCTCGCAGCTGGGTTTCCCTTTGTAATCCGTGATAGTTTGCAAGCCCTGCCACATCCGACAAGCATCAAAGCCAGTATAGTAGGAATCAATTTCACAGTGCCTTACAACAGTATTCATCCCCCTTGGCCCCTTATTTCTATTTTGTTGCATTACAACCTGTAATTTAAATTTATTTTCATTTGAATTTCATGTAATGTACATACACAAAATAGGCCAAATTGGTGAAGTGAAATGAAAAGAAAATGTACAAATAAAACCTGGAAATGTGGTGTGTGCATATGTATTCACCCCCTTTGCTATGAAGCCCCTGAATAAGATCTGGTGCAACCAATTACCTTCAGATGTCACATAATTAGTTAAATAAAGTCCACCTGTGTGCAATCTAAGTGTCACATGATCTGTCGCTTGATCTCAGTATATATACACCTGTTCTGAATGGCCCCAGAGTCTGCAACACCACTAAGCAAGGGGCACCACCAAGCAAGCGACACCATGAAGACCAAGGAGCTCTCCAAATAGGTCAGGGACAAAGTTGTGGAGAAGTACAGATTCTCTTTAGGGTTGGGTTATAAAGAAATATCCAAAACTTTGAACATCTCACGGAGCACCATTAAATCCATTTTTTTTATTTTATAGAAAGAATATGGCACCATAACAAATCTGCTAAGAGAGGGCCGCCCACCAAAACTGAGGCAAGGAGGGCATTAATCAGAGAGGCAACAAAGAAACCAAAGATAACCCTGAAGGAGCTGCAATGCTCCGTAGCAGATATTGGAGTATCTGTCCAGAGGACCACTTTAAGCCGTACACTCCACAGAGGAGATTGGAGTATCTGTCCAGAGGACCACTTTAAGAGGAGATTGGAGTATCTGTCCAGAGGACCACTCCACACAGGAGATTGGAGTATCTGTCCAGAGGACCACTTTAACTCCACAGCCGTACACTCCACAGAGGAGATTGGAGTATCTGTCCAGAGGACCACTTTAAGCCGTACACTCCACAGAGGAGATTGGAGTATCTGTCCAGAGGACCACTTTATCTGTCCAGAGGACCGTACACTCCACAGAGGAGATTGGAGTATCTGTCCAGAGGACCACTTTAGAGGACCACTACACTCCACAGAGGAGATTGGTCCAGTATCTGTCCAGAGGACCACTTTAAGCCTTCCACAGAGGAGATTGGAGTATCTGTCCAGAGGACCACTTTAAGCCGTACACTCCACAGAGGAGATTGGAGTATCTGTCCAGAGGACCACTTTAAGCCTTACACTCCACAGAGGAGATTGGAGTATCTGTCCAGAGGACCACTTTAAGCCGTACACTCCACAGAGGAGATTGGAGTATCTGTCCAGAGGACCACTTTAAGCCTTACACTCCACAGAGGAGATTGGAGTATCTGTCCAGAGGACCACTTTAAGCCGTACACTCCACAGAGGAGATTGGAGTATCTGTCCAGAGGACCACTTTAAGAGGAGATTGGAGTATCTTACACTCCACAGAGGAGATTGGAGTATCTGTCCAGAGGACCACTTTAAGCCGTACACTCCACAGAGGAGATTGGAGTATCTGTCCAGAGGACCACTTTAAGCCGTACACTCCACAGAGGAGATTGGAGTATCTGTCCAGAGGACCACTTTAAGCCGTACACTCCACAGAGCTGGGCCAGGAAAAAAGAGAGGCCAGAAAAAATGCCATTGCTTTTTTAAGTAAACACGCTTGGTTTCGCCAAAAGGCATGTGGGAGACTCCAAAACATAAGGAAGAAGGTACTCTGGTCAGATGAGACAAAAATGTAGATTTTTGGCCATCAATGAAAACGCTATGTCTGGCACAAACCCAACCCCCCCCCATCACCCCTCCCATCACCCCGAGATCCCCATCCCCACAGTGAAGAGTGGTGGCAGCTGTGGGGATGTTTGTTTTTCATCGGCAAGGACTGGAAAACTGGTCAGAATTGAATGAATGATGGATTGCGAAAGGAAGGGGTGTTATGGCTATGTAAGGGAGTCGAAGTCAGGTGCAGGAGAGCAGAGTAGAGTAAACAGGCACACTTTAATCCTGTTCAACAATAAGCACGAAAAATTGACACAAGTGACCAAAAACACGGAACATAAACTATAAAAGTATCGCACGTGAACATACACCATAAATAATTAATAATTACACACAAAGACATGGAGGGGAACAGAGTACTAAATACATGTTGATTGATTAGTGAATGAAAAAACCAAGTGTGTATGGAACAAGACAAAACAAATGGACATATGAAAAATGGAGCGACGATGGCTAGAAAGCCAGTGACGTCGATCGCTCGAACAAGGAGAGGAGCCGACTTTGGAGGAAGTCGTGACAGGGGGTGAGTAGTTATGCACGCTCAAGTTGGTTTCTGGTTGGGATATGTACAGTACCAGTCAAAAGTTTGGACACACCTACTCATTCAAGCATGTTTTTTGTGTGTTTATTTTACTATTTTCTACATGGTAGAATAATAGCTAAGACATCAAAACTATGAAATAACACATATGGAATGATGTAGTAACCAAAAATGTGTTAAACAAATCAAAATATATTTTAGATTTTTCAAAGTAACCACCCTTTGCTTTGATGATAGCTTTACGTAAACTCTACAGCTCTACAGCTCTACAGCCCTACAGCTCTACAGCTCTACAACTCTACAGCCCTACAGCTCTACAGCCCTACAGCCCTACAGCTCTACAGCCCTACAGCTCTACAGCCCTACAGCCCTACAGCCCTACAGCTCTACAGCCCTACAGCCCTACAGCTCTACAGCCTTACAGCCCTACAGCTCTACAGCTCTACAGCTCTACAGCTCTACAGCCCTACAGCCCTACAGCCCTACAGCTCTACAGTCCTACAGCCCTACAGCTCTACAGCTCTACAGCCCTACAGCTCTACAGCTCTACAGCTCTACAGCCCTACAGCCCTACAGCCCTACAGCCCTACAGCCCTACAGCCCTACAGCCCTACATCTCTACAGCTCTACAGCTCTACAGCCCTACAGCCCTACAGCTCTACAGCCCTACAGACCTACAGCCCTACAGATCTACAGCTCTACAGCTCTACAGCTCTACAGCCCTACAGCTCTACAGCCCTACAGCTCTACAGCCCTACAGCTCTACAGTTCTACAGCCCTACAGCTCTACAGCTCTACAGCCCTACAGCCCTACAGCTCTACAGCTCTACAGCTTGCCTTGTGCTGATATGAATTTGTTTAGCATTCAGCCACGACTCGGTGAAACATAAGGTATTACAGTTTTTTTAATGTCCCTTTGGGAGGATCGTCTCGAACGGAGCTCATCCAGTTTATTCTCCAGTGATTACACTTTTGCCAATACAATGGAAAGTAGAGGTGGTTTACCCACAAATGTTCATATCTCCGTTTTTTTCCTTCATGCTAAGAATAGAGGGGAAGGGATCTTTCTCTAATGTGTTTCTGTATTTTCAATGGAACACTACCTTTTTTTGTTCAGTTATCAGCTCTCTGATTAGTTTAATTAGATGTGAACCGATTCTGCCAATTGATAATGGTGTGCTTGTCCAGGGCTACAATAAAAATGTGTACCGCCAGGAATACTCGAGGACCGGAGTTGGGAACCACTGGCCTACAGTATGATGGCATTAGCCTTTTAGACATTGTGCAGAGAATACCTTAACTCACACATTGTTTACATTTTGTTCAGCTTTATGTTCTCCGTTTAAAAAAACGTTGTTCATGCCTTGTGTTGACATGAAATTGTTTTAGTGCAAATCTAACCTTTGTAATCCAAACCTTAGCTTGACGGGTTGGATCCCACCGTTAGCTGAAACCATAAACACAGCTACTACTATTATTCACTGCCAGATTTTCTCCCAGAAGGTCTGAGAGGCACTTGAAGATGGTTGGCCTAAGACTACCACAATAATTACATTGTAAATTACTAAACGTGTTTATATGGCTGAATAAAGAACAGTTAAGCTATAATAAATACATTTTATTCAGGCAAAGCAGAGATGACATACAAAATACTTTTCATTTTACCCGTACAACAATACAGCCTGCTATTGAAGAACAGCATGTTTACCATATTGTAAACAATAGTCTTTTACACGTTCCAAATTACATTTTATATATGCATACGGTTTAAGTGGGCACTTTTGTCATGACGACAAGGTGTGAAGGTGCACTTTACTCATATGGCACAACAGAATGGTTCAGATTTGACCAAAGCACATCGTATGACACCGATCTGGTATAACTGAAGGGATGTCTCCTTCCATATCTGGACAAAGGACAAAGTAGAACAAGTGTAAACTGATGCTGCTGTAGCATTGTGTCATGATGCTGCTGTAGCATTGTGTCATCTTCACAGTGTAAACTGATGCTGCTGCATAGCATCTGTATGTCATCTTCACAGTGATAATCTACTGATGCTGCTGTACCATCACTCATTCATATATCCTTATGTACATATTCTTTATCCCCTTACAATGTATAAGACAGTAGTTTTGGAATTGTTAGTTAGATTACTTGTTGTTATCACTGCATTGTGAACTGATGCTGCTGTAGCATTGTGTCATCTTCAACCATGTATGTGACAAATAGCATTTGATTTGATTTGATTTGCAGCATTGTGTCATCTTCACAGTGTAAACTGATGCTGCTGTAGCATTGTGTCATCTTCACAGTATAAACTGATGCTGCTGTAGCATTGTGTCATCTTCACAGTGTAAACTGATGCTGCTGCAGCATTGTGTCATCTTCACAGTATAAACTGATGCTGCTGTAGCATTGTGTCATCTTCACAGTATAAACTGATGCTGCTGTAGCATTGTGTCATCTTCACAGTATAAACTGATGCTGCTGTAGCATTGTGTCATCTTCACAGTATAAACTGATGCTGCTGTAGCATTGTGTCATCTTCATATGTATAAACTGATGCTGCTACTGCATTGTGCATCTTCCATCACTATTCATATATCCTGCTGTACATATTCTTTCATCTTCACACTGTATAAACTGATGCTTTGTAGCATTGTGTCATCTTCAGATTAAACTTGCTGCTGGTTATCATCTTCACATTATAACTGATGCACAAGCATTGTGTCATCTTCACATGTAACTGATCTGCTGTAGCATGTGTCATCTGACAAATAACATTTGATTTGATTTGATTTGCAGCATTGTGTCATCTTCACAGTGGGAATCCAGTCCATATGGGTTTCCTGATAGAGGTCAGCTGGTGAACCTACAGTACATAAACAGTTGCTGAAGATGAAAAGCAAGTACAGGGAGACATAACAAAACAAGATCAGCATTCGTACATTTTCCCCTCTTATGAATAAAAGTTCTGAACAAATGATCATTGGGTGAGTGCCACTTTAGTTGTTTTTAGACAACAATGTCCTACTCCAGGCAATATGGACGTCATATTCTACAATCTCCCATTTTCATGGTCATGGCTAGAAAGGATCCATCTTTTGTCAAATTAAAGTCAGATTTGACTTTTTGTAGGTTAGGAGAATTAACGTAGCAGGTTAGGAGAATTAACGTAGCAGGTTAGGAGAATTAATGTAGCAGGTTAGGAGAATTAACGTAGCAGGTTAGGAGAATTAATGTAGCAGGTTAGGAGAATTAACGTAGCAGGTTAGGAGAATTAATGTAGCAGGTTAGGAGAATTAATGTAGCAGGTTAGGATAATTAATGTAGCAGGTTAGGAGAATTAACGTAGCAGGTTAGGAGAATTAATGTAGCAGGTTAGGAGAATTAACGTAGCAGGTTAGGAGAATTAACGTAGCAGGTTAGGAGAATTAATGTAGCAGGTTAGGAGAATTAACGTAGCAGGTTAGGAGAATTAACGTAGCAGGTTAGGAGAATTAACGTAGCAGGTTAGGAGAATTAACGTAGCAGGTTAGGAGAATTAACGTAGCAGGTTAGGAGAATTAACGTAGCAGGTTAGGAGAATTAACGTAGCAGGTTAGGAGAATTAACGTAGCAGGTTAGGAGAATTAACACAGCAGGTTAGGAGAATTAACGTAGCAGGTTAGGAGAATTAACGTAGCAGGTTAGGAGAATTAACGTAGCAGGTTAGGATATTTAATGTAGCAGGTTAGGAGAATTAATGTAGCAGGTTAGGAGAATTAACGTAGCAGGTTAGGAGAATTAACGTAGCAGGTTAGGAGAATTAATGTAGTAGGTTAGGAGAATTAACGTAGCAGGTTAGGAGAATTAACACAGCAGGTTAGGATAATTAACGTAGCAGGTTAGGAGAATTAACGCAGCAGGTTAGGAGAATTAATTTAGCAGGTTAGGAGAATTAACGCAGCAGGTTAGGAGAATTAATGTAGCAGGTTAGGAGAATTAATGTAGCAGGTTAGGAGAATTAATGTAGCAGGTTAGGAGAATTAATGTAGCAGGTTAGGAGAATTAATGTAGCAGGTTAGGAGAATTAACGTAGCAGGTTAGGAGAATTAACGTAGCAGGTTAGGAGAATTAACGTAGCAGGTTAGGAGAATTAACGTAGCAGGTTAGGAGAATTAACACAGCAGGTTAGGATAATTAACGTAGCAGGTTAGGAGAATTAACGCAGCAGGTTAGGAGAATTAATTTAGCAGGTTAGGAGAATTAACGCAGCAGGTTAGGAGAATTAATGTAGCAGGTTAGGAGAATTAATGTAGCAGGTTAGGAGAATTAATGTAGCAGGTTAGGAGAATTAATGTAGCAGGTTAGGAGAATTAATGTAGCAGGTTAGGAGAATTAACGTAGCAGGTTAGGAGAATTAACGTAGCAGGTTAGGAGAATTAACATAGCAGGTTAGGAGAATTAATGTAGCAGGTTAGGAGAATTAGGATAACAGGTTTGGAGAATTAACACAGCAGGTTAGGAGAATTAACACAGCAGGTTAGGAGAATTAATGTAGCAGGTTAGGAGAATTAACGTAGCAGGTTAGGAGAATTAATGTAGCAGGTTAGGAGAATTAATGTAGCAGGTTAGGTGAATTAACACAGCAGGTTAGGAGAATTAACGTAGCAGGTTAGGAAAATTAATGTAGCAGGTTAGGAGAATTAACGTAGCAGGGTAGGAGAATTAATGTAGCAGGTTAGGAGAATTAATGTAGCAGGTTAGGAGAATTAACGTAGCAGGTTAGGATAATTAACGTAGCAGGTTAGGAGAATTAATGTAGCAGGTTAGGAGAATTAACACAGCAGGTTAGGATAATTAATGTAGCAGGTTAGGAGAATTAATGTAGCAGGTTAGGAGAATTAACACAGCAGGTTAGGAGAATTAACGTAGCGGGTTAGGAGAATTAACGTAGCAGGTTAGGAGAATTAATGTAGCAGGTTAGGAGAATTAATGTAGCAGGTTAGGAGAATTAATGTAGCAGGTTAGGAGAATTAACACAGCAGGTTAGGAGAATTAACGTAGCAGGTTAGGAGAATTAACGTAGCAGGTTAGGAGAATTAATGTAGCAGGTTAGGAGAATTAATGTAGCAGGTTAGGTGAATTAACGCTGCAGGTTAGGACTATTAACGCAGCAGGTTAGGAGAATTAGGATAACGGGTTAGGAGAATTAGGGTAACAGGCCTAGTGATTGCATTCAAGACAAAGTCCTGTTTATTGATCTGGTGTCAGTGTCAGCACAGTAGGTTCAGGTCTTGAAGGTCAAAAAATGTTTCTTCGCTTTTCTGACAGTTCTTGAGTCTTATCCCCTTGGTGTTTCATAGTAATCTGTCTAAAATAATAATAATAATCCTGTTTTTCTTTCCAGCCTTGTTGGAGCAGCCAAATACTCTGTAGAAATTGACCGTGGGGATGAATGAACAAGTTTTAGGCAATGTTATCATGCAGGTTGGAATAGCTACTGCTGATGTCAAAAAGATTGACTCTGTTGTCTTCCAACATGGCCGCCAGGAGACGTTGTACGTCAACTGGGAACCCTCTATAGGGAATTGGGTGCTTGTTGATGTCCTTATTACTGATGAATGGGTTTTCTATCTGTTTGCATCTCGTTTTTAAATGTTGATGTTTTGTGCGTGTGTTTCTGTCATGTCTGTAATTCAGGACTCATCTGTAAAAGAGGCTTTGGTCTCAGAATGACTCCCTGATATAACTTAAATTAAACATGTCACAATGTTGTGAGATTTAATCAGAAAGTATAATCAGGAAGAAGAACCATGATCAAATGGAAATGGAAGATTCTGTTTAATTTGCATATTAAAGTCCAAGTTGTATGTGTAGACAGGATAGAGGACACTGTCTGTTAGTTCCAGGAGGTGGACAGGATAGAGGACACTGTCTGTTATTTCCAGGAGGTAGACAGGATAGAGGACACGGTCTGTTATTTCCAGGAGGTAGACAGGATAGAGGACACTGTCTGTTAGTTCCAGGAGGTGGACAGGATAGAGGACACTGTCTGTTAGTTCCAGGAGGTAGACAGGATACAGGACACTGTCTGTTAGTTCCAGGAGGTAGACAGGATACAGGACACTGTCTGTTAGTTCCAGGAGGTAGACAGGATACAGGACACTGTCTGTTAGTTCCAGGAGGTAGACAGGATACAGGACACTGTCTGTTAGTTCCAGGAGGTAGACAGGATACAGGACACTGTCTGTTAGTTCCAGGAGGTAGACAGGATAGAGGACACTGTCTGTTAGTTCCAGGAGGTAGACAGGATACAGGACACTGTCTGTTAGTTCCAGGAGGTAGACAGGATACAGGACACTGTCTGTTAGTTCCAGGAGGTAGACAGGATACAGGACACTGTCTGTTAGTTCCAGGAGGTAGACAGGATAGAAGCAGGCCAGTCAATGGAAGCAGGCCAGTCAATGGAAGCAGGCCAGTCAATGGAAGCAGGCCAGTCAATGGAAGCAGGCCAGGCCAGTCAATGGAAGCAGGCCAGTCATTTACATTTTACATTTAAGTCATTTAACAGACGCTCTTATCCAGAGCGACTTACAAATTGGTGCATTCACCTTATGACATCCAGTGGAACAGTCACTTTATGATAGTGCATCTAAATCTTAAAGGGGGGGGAGGGAATACTTATCCTATCCTAGGTATTCCTTAAAGAGGTGGGGTTTCAGGTGTCTCCGGAAGGTGGTGATTGACTCCGCTGTCCTGGCGTCGTGAGGGAGTTTGTTCCACCATTGGGGGGCCAGAGCAGCGAACAGTTTTGACTGGGCTGAGCGGGAGCTGTACTTCCTCAGTGGTAGGGAGGCGAGCAGGCCAGAGGTGGATGAACGCAGTGCCCTTGTTTGGGTGTAGGGCCTGATCAGAGCCTGGAGGTACTGAGGTGCCGTTCCCCTCACAGCTCCGTAGGCAAGCACCATGGTCTTGTAGCGGATGCGAGCTTCAACTGGAAGCCAGTGGAGAGAACGGAGGAGCGGGTTGACGTGAGAGAACTTGGGAAGGTTGAACACCAGACGGGCTGCGGCGTTCTGGATGAGTTGAAGGGGTTTAATGGCACAGGCAGGGAGCCCAGCCAAGAGCGAGTTGCAGTAATCCAGACGGGAGATGACAAGTGCCTGGATTAGGACCTGCGCCGCAGTCAATGGAAGCAGGCCAGTCAATGGAAGCAGGCCAGTCTCACTTTAGAGTAAATCCACATAATAAAACATTTATAATGGATTTGTAAATAGTTGATTCATCATTTATTAATCAGTACTCCATTCATAAGATGTTTAGCATAGATCCTAATAAACCATTTACTAATCATTAGTTAAGTATTTTTGCGTGGCCTCATCTAAAGTGCGAGATATTTATACTTTATAAGTACTTCATACATGTTTTGCAGGACCAGTGTAATTTGTCACAAAAAGATGGACATTCCATTGGCAGACATTCCAGCAGTACATTCCAGTAGCCCTTCACGGTCTCATAATGGCCCCTAGAACATATCAATGGTTAAACAATAAGTTACAATACAGAGGATGTTTAATAAAACATATTGAACATTTTATTCCAAAACAGTCAGACTGTTATAATAGTGTGATGTCTAACTTCAGGCACACTCTATGCTGAATAAATGTACGTTTGTTTTTTTGTCCTAAAATGCAAACATAAGTGAGGCCACGCAACTTAACTCATGATTTATAAGAACCTATATTAAACATCTTATAAATTATACGATGAATTATTATTAATTACTTTGTTTTTTAAATGCTCTATTAAAGGATCATGGACCACAGTTTGAGGTTTGATATGTTTGCAGTTGCGCAAATGTACATGGTTGAAATTATAATTACGTGGGGAAAAAACAAGCAATTTTAGTCTCACCCAAATCAAACTAGCAGTGTGTTCATTAAACATAGTGGTCAACTCCTTACAGTCAATGAGTTCTTCAAACACAGTGGTCAACTCCTTACAGTCAATGAGTTCATCAAACACAGTGGTCAACTCCTTACTGTCAATGAGTTCTTCAAACACAGTGGTCAACTCCTTACAGTCAGTGAGTTCTTCAAACACAGTGGTCAACTCCTTACAGTCAGTGAGTTCTTCAAACACAATGGTCAACTCCTTACAGTCAAGTCAATGAGTTCATCAAACACAGTGGTCAAGTCCTTACAGTCAATGAGTTCTTCAAACACAGTGGTCAACTCCTTACAGTCAATGAGTTCTTCAAACACAGTGGTCAACTCCTTACAGTCAGTGAGTTCTTCAAACACAGTGGTCAACTCCTTACAGTCAATGAGTTCTTCAGAACACAGTGGTCAACTCCTTACAGTCAGTGAGTTCTTCAAACACAGTGGTCAACTCCTTACAGTCAATGAGTTCTTCAAACACAGTGGTCAACTCCTTACAGTCAATGAGTTCTTCAAACACAGTGGTCAACTCCTTACAGTCAGTGAGTTCTTCAAACACAGTGGTCAACTCCTTACAGTCAGTGAGTTCGTCAAACACAGTGGTCAACTCCTTACAGTCAGTGAGTTCTTCAAACACAGTGGTCAACTCCTTACAGTCAAGTCAGTGTGTTCTTCAAACACAGTGGTCAACTCCTTACAGTCAAGTCAGTGAGTTCTTCAAACACAGTGGTCAACTCCTTACAGTCAAGTCAGTGTATTCTTCAAACACAGTGGTCAACTCCTTACAGTCAGTGAGTTCTTCAAACACAGTGGTCAACTCCTTACAGTCAGTGAGTTCTTCAAACACAGTGGTCAACTCCTTACAGTCAGTGAGTTCTTCAAACACAGTGGTCAACTCCTTACAGTCAGTGAGTTCGTCAAACACAGTGGTCAACTCCTTACAGTCAAGTCAGTGTGTTCTTCAAACACAGTGGTCAACTCCTTACAGTCAAGTCAATGAGTTCTTCAAACACAGTGGTCAACTCCTTACAGTCAATGAGTTCTTCAAACACAGTGGTCAACTCCTTACTGTCAGTGAGTTCTTCAAACACAGTGGTCAACTCCTTACTGTCAGTGAGTTCTTCAAACACAGTGGTCAACTCCTTACAGTCAGTGAGTTCTTCAAACACAGAGGTCAACTCCTTACAGTCAATGAGTTCATCAAACACAGTGGTCAACTCCTTACTGTCAGTGAGTTCTTCAAACACAGTGATCAACTCCATACAGTCAGTGAGTTCTTCAAACACAGTGGTCAACTCCTTACAGTCAATGAGTTCTTCAGAACACAGTGGTCAACTCCTTACAGTCAATGAGTTCTTCAAACACAGTGGTCAACTCCTTACAGTCAAGTCAGTGTGTTCTTCAAACACAGTGGTCAACTCCTTACAGTCAAGTCAATGAGTTCTTCAAACACAGTGGTCAACTCCTTACAGTCAATGAGTTCTTCAAACACAGTGGTCAACTCCTTACAGTCAGTTAGTTCTTCAAACACAGTGGTCAACTCCTTACAGTCAATGAGTTCTTCAGAACAAAGTGGTCAACTCCTTACAGTCAATGAGTTCTTCAAACACAGTGGTCAACTCCTTACAGTCAAGTCAGTGAGTTCGTCAAACACAGTGATCAACTCCTTACAGTCAGTGAGTTCTTCAAACACAGTGGTCAACTCCTTACAGTCAAGTCAGTGTGTTCTTCAAACACAGTGGTCAACTCCTTACAGTCAAGTCAGTGAGTTCTTCAAACACAGTGGTCAACTCCTTACAGTCAAGTCAGTGAGTTATTCAAACACAGTGGTCAACTCCTTACAGTCAGTGAGTTCTTCAAACACAGTGGTCAACTCCTTACAGTCAGTGAGTTCTTCAAACACAGTGGTCAACTCCTTACAGTCAGTGAGTTCTTCAAACACAGTGGGCAACTCCTTACAGTCAATGAGTTCTTCAGAACACAGTGGTCAACTCCTTACAGTCAATGAGTTCTTCAAACACAGTGGTCAACTCCTTACAGTCAAGTCAGTGTGTTCTTCAAACACAGTGGTCAACTCCTTACAGTCAAGTCAATTAGTTCTTCAAACACAGTGGTCAACTCCTTACAGTCAATGAGTTCTTCAAACACAGTGGTCAACTCCTTACTGTCAGTGAGTTCTTCAAACACAGTGGTCAACTCCTTACAGTCAGTGAGTTCTTCAAACACAGTGGTCAACTCCTTACAGTCAATGAGTTCTTCAAACACAGTGGTCAACTCCTTACTGTCAGTGAGTTCTTCAAACACAGTGGTCAACTCCTTACAGTCAGTGAGTTCTTCAAACACAGTGATCAACTCCATACAGTCAGTGAGTTCTTCAAACACAGTGGTCAACTCCTTACAGTCAGTTAGTTCTTCAAACACAGTGGTCAACTCCTTACAGTCAAGTGAGTGTGTTCTCCAAACACAGTGGTCAACTCCTTACAGTCAGTGAGTTCTTCAAACACAGTGGTCAACTCCTTACAGTCAGTTAGTTCTTCAAACACAGTGGTCAACTCCTTACAGTCAAGTCAGTGAGTTCGTCAAACACAGTGGTCAACTCCTTACAGTCAGTGAGTTCTTCAAACACAGTGGTCAACTCCTTACAGTCAAGTCAGTGTGTTCTCCAAACACAGTGGTCAACTCCTTACAGTCAAGTCAGTGAGTTCTTCAAACACAGTGGTCAACTCCTTACAGTCAGTGAGTTCTTCAAACACAGTGGTCAACTCCTTACAGTCAGTGAGTTCTTCAAACACAGTGGTCAACTCCTTACAGTCAGTGAGTTCTTCAAACACAGTGGTCAACTCCATACAGTCAATGAGTTCTTCAAACACAGTGGTCAACTCCTTACAGTCAAGTCAGTGAGTTCGTCAAACACAGTGGTCAACTCCTTACAGTCAGTGAGTTCTTCAAACACAGTGGTCAACTCCTTACAGTCAAGTCAGTGAGTTCGTCAAACACAGTGGTCAACTCCTTACAGTCAGTGAGTTCTTCAAACACAGTGGTCAACTCCTTACAGTCAAGTCAGTGAGTTCTTCAAACACAGTGGTCAACTCCTTACGGTCAAGTCAGTGAGTTCGTCAAACACAGTGGTCAACTCCTTACAGTCAGTGAGTTCTTCAAACACAGTGGTCAACTCCTTACAGTCAAGTCAGTGAGTTCGTCAAACACAGTGGTCAACTCCTTACAGTCAGTGAGTTCTTCAAACACAGTGGTCAACTCCTTACTGTCAGTGAGTTCTTCAAACACAGTGGTCAACTCCTTACTGTCAGTGAGTTCTTCAAACACAGTGGTCAACTCCTTACAGTCAGTGAGTTCTTCAAACACAGTGGTCAACTCCTTACAGTCAAGTCAGTGAGTTCTTCAAACACAGTGGTCAACTCCTTTCAGTCAAGTCAGTGAGTTCTTCAAACACATACCTTTAAACACAGAGTATTTAAATGTTTGTTGACAAACGTGCTAATGATTGGCAGTCAAGATAGATGGGCTAATCTGTGTTACTCTTTAATCAGCAAGAGTTTATATTCCCTTTTATGAGTCCTCCCTTTTTTCTGCTGTGCTTATTAAAACTCAGAGAACAACAAACACAGTGGAGGCAGTTTCTCTGACAGTCCTGTATCCTTTTCAACTGCACAACAACATGATGCTAAATGAACGATTCCCCCCCCCAAAAAAAAACCCTGAAGTAAATGCTCAATGAATAGCATTGTCATACAGCCCAAAACCAGAACGCTGTGCTGTACAGTGTCTCTCACTTCACTGTCATGATACATACCAGGTTGTGACAGTTAAATCCCTGTGTAAAGTATGTTTGCTGTGAAGACCTGTTATTGTCACGACCAGAGGGTCTGTCCTTCACAGGAACATGAGCAGCCCTGACACTACTGCTTATCAACGTCCAGACTGACTGATCTCTCTGTAAAGGCTGCACCACACGGCAGCCACTCTCTCTGATACACACACACACACACACAGACACAGATAAACATGCACACACACACACACGCAAGGACACACACACACACACAGAAACACACACACAAGTCTGCAGCAGTGAAGCACAGTGAAACAAGGCCAACAACATCACATCGCCTCCAGGTGCTCTGTTTGTAACCATTTCCCTAAAATCCATCCATTTGCTGTGACAGCAGGCGTAGACGGTCCATTATGATTGATGGTGCTGAAAGTGTCTGTAGAATGGCTGGTCGTGTAGTGGGGTGTGATTACCTCACAGCGAAGTACTTCTCTGAACACTAACACTGCAGGCTACCAGCTACCAGACAGGCCTTTGCCTTAAATGGCACCCTGTTCCCTTTAAAAAGGTAATACTCCACCCTACGTGCCCTGGTCAAAAGTAGTGCACTATATAGGGAATAGGGTGCTTTCTGAGACGCAGGTCAGGGTTCATTTGACTGCCAGCAGACATGTTGTTTTCCAGGCAGGCTGTGTACTTTCAGATATGCTCCATTTATGTGCTCTCTAAAAACACATATATACATTAAATCAATTAATACATTACTAACACGTTAAATACATTGCTAACGCATGTGAAATACATTGCTAACGCATGTGAAATACATTACTAACACATGTGAAATACATTAACGCATGTGAAATACATTACTAACGCATGTGAAATACATTACTAACGCATGTGAAATACATTACTAACGCATGTGAAATACATTACTAACGCATGTGAAATACATTACTAACTCATGTGAAATACATTACTAACGCATGTGAAATACATTACTAACACATGTGAAATACATTACTAACGCATGTGAAATACATTACTAACACATGTGAAATACATTACTAACGCATGTGAAATACATTACTAACGCATGTGAAATACATTACTAACACATGTGAAATACATTACTAACGCATGTGAAATACATTACTAACACATGTGAAATACATTACTAACACATGTGAAATACATTACTAACTCATGTGAAATACATTACTAACGCACGTGAAATACATTACTAACTCATGTGAAATACATTACTAACGCATGTGAAATACATTACTAACACATGTGAAATACATTACTAACGCATGTGAAATACATTACTAACACATGTGAAATACATTACTAACACATGTGAAATACATTACTAACGTCATGTGAAATACATTACTAACACATGTGAAATACATTACTAAAACTTATGTGAAATTACATTACTAGGTATTCCTTAAAGCATGTGAAATACATTACTAACTGTCATGTGAAATACATTACTAACCAGGGCATGTGAAATACATTACTAACGCATGGATGAAATACATTACTAACACATGTGAAATACATTACTAACACATGTGAAATACATTACTAACACATGTGAAATACATTACTAACGCATGTGAAATACATTACTAACACATGTGAAATACATTACTAACACATGTGAAATACATTACTAACACATGTGAAATACATTACTAACACATGTGAAATACATTACTAACACATGTGAAATACATTACTAACACATGTGAAATACATTACTAACACATGTGAAATACATTACTAACGCATGTGAAATACATTAGTGTATGTGTTGTTTAGATGTATAACTTTTATTAATCTGTTATTGATATTAAAATATTGACAGTTACAGTCCAAATTTGCCCCAGCAATGATCCAATAATGTCCCCATTATACCAGCTATTAATAAAATACATGAGCAGATACATCCTTACTACAGAAAGAGAAATAGAATAGTAGCAGGGTAGTAACATGACACAAATGCCAGTCAATTGTGTTTACTATACAGTACAAGTCTAAAGTTTGGACACACCTTCTCATTCAATGTTTTTTATTTTATTTAGACTATTTTCTACATTGTAGAATAATAGTGACGACATCAAAACTACTAAGACATCAAAACTACTAAGACATCAAAACTACTAAGACATCAAAACTACTAAGACATCAAAACTACTAAGACATCAAAACTACTAAGACATCAAAACTACTAAGACATCAAAACTACTAAGACATCAAAACTACTAAGACATCAAAACTACTAAGACATCAAAACTACTAAGACATCAAAACTACTAAGACATCAAAACTACTAAGACATCAAAACTACTAAGACATCAAAACTACTAAGACATCAAAACTACTAAGACATCAAAACTACTAAGACATCAAAACTACTAAGACATCAAAACTACTAAGACATCAAAACTACTAAGACATCAAAACTTTTAAGACATCAAAACTGTATGACATCAAAACTTCTAAGACATCAAAAACTACTAAGGCATCAAAACTACTAAGACATCAAAACTACTAAGACATCAAAACTACTAAGACATCAAAACTACTAAGACATCAAAACTACTAAGACATCAAAACTACTAAGACATCAAAACTTTTGACTGGCACTGTATGATTGAGTCACGTATTTCAAGTGCACGTCTTGAACCGACAGACGTCCTTCACCGTGAATAAAATGCCATCACACATTGGTATTTTCTGAAGAGTCCCCCCATTAGCTGCAGTACACCTGATGCATCACACAATACTGTCAGAGGCCACATTCAGCACAGCACTGTTCACAAAGTGTTGACCCCCATCTGATCTGGATCCGTGCTTTTGGCGTCAGTACATTAGCTGCAGTATGATGGCGTCAGTACATTAGCTGCAGTATGATGGCGTCAGTACATTAGCTGCAGTATGATGGCGTCAGTACATTAGCTGCAGTATGATGGCGTCAGTACATTAGCTGCAGTATGATGGCGTCAGTACATTAGCTGCAGTATGATGGCGTCAGTACATTAGTATGATGGCTGCAGTATGATGGCGTCAGTACATTAGCTGCAGTATGATGGCGTCAGTACATTAGCTGCAGTATGATGGCGTCAGTACATTAGCTGCAGTATGATGGCGTCAGTACATTAGCTGCAGTATGATGGCGTCAGTACATTAGCTGCAGTATGATGGCGTCAGTACATTAGCTGCAGTATGATGGCGTCAGTACATTAGCTGCAGTATGATGGCGTCAGTACATTAGCTGCAGTATGATGGCGTCAGTACATTAGCTGCAGTATGATGGCGTCAGTACATTAGCTGCAGTATGATGGCGTCAGTACATTAGCTGCAGTATGATGGCGTCAGTACATTAGCTGCAGTATGATGGCGTCAGTACATTAGCTGCAGTATGATGGCGTCAGTACATTAGCTGCAGTATGATGGCGTCAGTACATTAGCTGCAGTATGATGGCGTCAGTACATTAGCTGCAGTATGATGGCGTCAGTACATTAGCTGCAGTATGATGGCGTCAGTACATTAGCTGCAGTATGATGGCGTCAGTACATTAGCTGCAGTATGATGGCTCTGCTTCTCCATTGTCATCTTTGTATTTCCTAGCATGGCCATCTGGTGACCTCTGACATCGGAAAGGGGGTTCTATGATACTGCCATGCTGCTTTAGTCCTGCCGGGTTTGACTCTGGTGACTACCTCTGACATCGGAAAGGGGGTTCTATGATACTGCCATGCTGCTTTAGTCCTGCCGGGTTTGACTCTGGTGACTACCTCTGACATCGGAAAGGGGGTTCTATGATACTGCCATGCTGCTTTAGTCCTGCCGGGTTTGACTCAGGCCAGATACCATGGTGTCCTTTGTGTTCGGTCATTTGGGACATCATCGTCCTCTTTGACACTAAACGGATAGTAGTGGTTATGCATGGCATCTACCTTTCTAATTCAGCTTGGTTCCACTCTGGTACATTAGAGGTGGCTTCCCCAAATGGTACCTTATTCCCATAGGTATCTCTCTCTCTCTCTCACTCTGTCTCGCTCTCATATATATATATATATATATATAGAAAAGCTTTTCTCCATGGGCGATATTATGCTATGTCAGTCAGTGTGAAAAGGGTTTTTGTTTTCTATTAGCAATAACAACAAAATGGCATAAACGTTTTTTGTTTGTTCTCGAGTCATTCAATTCTAAAATACAATACTACCTTTGCACCGGCTGTGTGTTTGTTTGTGTTTGCCAGGGCTAGGGCCTGGTGTTAATCCACCATGTGTAAATAGAGGCCACAGGGAACTAATAGAGCTGATTTCACACCTCCACGAGGGACATGGAGCTGGGCTTCGCAAATGGTACCTTATTCCCACGCACGGTACCTCCTCTCTCTCTCTCTCCCTCCTCCCTTGCGCTCTCTTAGTGACTCCTTACTCCACCCACTCCATTCACTGCAGTCAGTGATGTAAAGCTTTTCTCCATGGGCGCATTATGCTATGTCAGTCAGTGTGAAAAGGGTTTTTGTTTTCTATTAGCAATAACAACAAAATGGCATAAACGTTTTTTGTTTGTTCTCGCACGCATTCAATTCTAAAATACAATACTACCTTTGCACGCACGCACGTTTGTTTGTTTGCACGCACGTCACGCTACGCCTGCACGTTAATCCACCATGTGTAAATAGAGGCCACAGGGAACTAATAGAGCTGATTTCACGCCCGCACCACGACGGACATGGAGCTGCACGCACGCACACACACACACACACACACACACACACACACACACACACACACACACACACACACACACACACACACACACACACACACACACACACACACACACACACACACACACACACACACACACACACACACACACACACACACACACACTGTACAGTACAGTGCAGTGCATCCATTCCTGCTATAGCGGTATGTTTGCACTATAGCCATTACCACTAATAGAAGAACAAAGGACAATGGTGATTATTAAGAAATGATTCAGGTGGTATAACGAATCAGACCACATGATGAGTATTAAGAAATGAATCAGGTGGCAAAACGAATCAGACCACATGATGAGTATTAAGAAATGAATCAGGTGGCAAAACGAATCAGACCACATGATGAGTATTAAGAAATGATTCAGGTGGTATAACGAATCAGACCACATGATGAGTATTAAGAAATGAATCAGGTGGCATAACGAATCAGACCACATGATGAGTATTAAGAAATGAATCAGGTGGCATAACGAATCAGACCACATGATGAGTATTAAGAAATGAATCAGGTGGCAAAACGAATCAGACCACATGATGAGTATTAAGAAATGAATCAGGTGGCATAACGAATCAGACCACATGATGAGTATTAAGAAATGAATCAGGTGACATAACGAATCAGACCACATGATGAGTATTAAGAAATGAATCAGGTGGCATAACGAATCAGACCACATGATGAGTATTAAGAAATGATTCAGGTGGTATAACGAATCAGACCGCATGATGAGTATTAAGAAATGATTCAGGTGGCAAAACGAATCAGACCACATGATGAGTATTAATGTGCTTAATTTTAAGAAACTATTTGGCCACTTTAGTTGTGATACAAACCTAATCAAAACATAATAATAATAATATATGCAATTTAGCAGACGCTTTTATCCAAAGCGACTTACAGTCATGTGTGCATACATTCTACGTATGGGTGGTCCCGGGAATCGAACCCACTACCCTGGCGTTACAAGCGCCATGCTCTACCAACTGAGCTACAGAAGGCCTATGGGCTAAGCTACATGAGATGTGCAAGAAACAAAAACGCATGCGCTGTTTCTTGCCTTACTGCACACAATCTGGGCATCATTCACAAGTGATAATATATCATTCACAAGCGAATATTGTCAGGGAATGGGGGGATACATGTCATCTATGCATTTAAATAGTGAATGGAGGACGCTTTTCCTGTGGTCCATTATCATGCCAACCATATAGGCTATACTCCTCTTCTAAAGGTAAGCAATGTGCTTAATATTAGGAAAGTTAATAAATAAATATAGTAGGCCTAGCCTATAGAAAGCTGATGGGATCCTCCTCTTTTTAATATAGGCCATCACTTTGTTTTCTCACGATTTGCATAGCCTATAGAAATATTGGGCAACATGAGCTCATGGGCTCTCATGAAGTGTTTGATTAGACTTTCCATTACATTTTGCATTGATCTCAGAGTGATTAGAGAGACAATAGAGTGCTGAGTACCAGGCAGTTAGCAACTTTGCTAGGCTACTAACTAACTAACTTTGCTAGCAGCATCAGAACTTGGAGAAGTCTAATTGCCGTGACTAAGCGGTTAGTCATGCAGTTGGACTGCCTTCATGACTCGCGACCGCCGGTGTGGCGGCAAAATGGTCACCGTAACAGCTCTACCTGGAACCAAAAAGAGTTCTACCTGGAACCAAAAGGAGTTCTACCTGCAACCAAAAACAGTTCTACCTGGAACCAAAAAGAGTTCCAGTTCTTCCACCTGTAACCAAAAAGAACCAAAAAAAGAGTTCCACCTGGAACCAAAAGTTCTACCAAAAAGAGTTCCACCAGTTACCAAAAAGAGTTCCACCTGTAACCAAAAAGAGTTCTACCTGTAACCAAAAAGAGTTCCACCTGGAACCAAAAAGAGTTCTACCTGGAACCAAAAAGAGTTCCACCTGGAACCAAAAAGAGTTCTACCTGGAACCAAAAAGAGTTCTACCTGGAACCAAAAGTTCTAGAACCAAAAAGTTCCACCTGGGACCTTCCACCTGGAACCAAAAAGAGTTCCACCTGGGACCAAAAAGAGTTCCACCTGGAACCAAAAAGAGTTCTACCTGGAACCAAAAAGAGTTCTACCTGGAACCAAAAAGAGTTCTACCTGGAACCAAAAAGAGTTCTACCTGGAACCAAAAAGAGTTCTACCTGGAACCAAAAAGAGTTCCACCTGGGACCAAAAAGAGTTCCACCTGTAACCAAAAAGAGTTCCACCTGGAACCAAAAAGAGTTCTACCTGGAACCAAAAAGAGTTCTTACCTGGAACCAAAAATAGTTCTACCTGGAACCAAGAAGAGTTCCACCTGGGACCAAAAAGAGTTCTGCATATTACCTAAAAGGGTTCTGTGGCTCTGGATAAGAGTATCTGCTAAATGACTAAAATGTAAATGTACAAAGGGGTCGCTTATGACGAAGAACCCTTTTCGGTTCTAGATATCACCTTTTATTCTACGAGTGTAGTTCTATGTACGCCAGTGACATACTGGAATACAGAAGATACACTATTCATTGCATCCCAAATGGCACCCTATTCCCTATATAGCGCACTACTATGGGTCCTGGTCAAAGGTAGCGCACTATATAGGGAATAGTTCGCCATTTGGGATGCCTCTACACTCTAAACACAGCAGTACTATTGAACTGTATTTTGACTAAACAGCCATTTGAGTAATGCAATGCAAAGCTCCCTCCTTTGACAACCTACATAACAAGGTGTTTTTCTCAGAGTTTTATATCTGTCAAGGGAGGTGCTGCACTGCTGGACCTGCAAAGCTCTTTATTATTACTATGCAGCAGTGTAAGCCTCCCGAATGGTGCTCTATTCCCTATACAGCCCTATGGGCTGAAGAAAAAAGGGAAATAGATTGCCATTTGGGACAGATTTTGACTCTTTCAAGCCTCCACTGGTGAATACATTCAGTAGACAGGTAACTGCCCAAACAATTACAATGAAGCAATTAACATCCCATCATTCTGTATAAAAATTCCTGGATAGGCCATTATTTTGCCTGGAATGGCTATGCCCCCCAATCCACAGGGCTAGTTTCATGAGAATCACCCAGGTGCTTCCACACAGGTGTGATTCCGGAGTTGATGAAGCAATTAACATCACATCGTGCTTAGGGTCATGTATAAAAACGCTGGGCAGGTCCTTATTTTGGCTACCGTGGCTATGCCCCCATAGGATGACAATGCCCCCATCCACAGGGTACGAGTGGTCACTGAATGGTTTGATGAGCATGAAAACAATGTCAACCATATGCCATGGCCGTCTCAGTCACCAGATCTAAACCTAAATGAACACTTATGGGAGTTTCTGGAGCGGCACCTGAGACAGCGTTTTCCACCACCGTCAACAAAACACCAAATGATGGAATTTCTCGTGGAAGAACGGTGTCACATCCCTCCAATAGAGAGTTCCAGACACTAGTAGAATCTATGTCGAGGTGCATTGATTGCTGTTCTGGATGGTGGAGGACCAACGCCCTATTGAGATGCTTTATGTTGGGGTTTCTTTATTTTGTTATGTAAGTGGGTAGGCTATTGTAAACTCAGCAAAAAAAAGAAAAGTCCCTTTTTCAGGACCCTGTCTTTCAAAGATAATACGTAAAAATCCAAATATCTTCACAGATCTTCATTGTAAAGGGTTTAAACACTGTTTCCCATGCTTGTTCAGCGAACCATGAACAATTATTGAACATGCACCTGTGAAACGGTCGTTAAGACACTAACAGCTTACAGATGGTAGGCAATTAAGGTCACAGTTATGAAAACTTAGTACACTAAAGAGGTCTTTCTACTGACTCTGACAAATACCAAAAGAAAGATGCCCAGGGTCCCTGCTCATCTGCGTGAACGTTCCTTAGGCATGCTGCAAGGAGGCATGAGGACCGCAGATGTGGCCAGGGCAATAAATGTCAATGTCCATACTGTGAGATGCCTAAGACAGCGCTACAGGGAGACAGGATGGACAGCTGATCGTGCTCGCAGTGGCAGACCACGTATAACAACACCTGCACATGTTTCGGTACATCTGAACATCACACCTGCAGGACAGGTACAGGATGGCAACAGCAACGGCCTGAGTTACACCAGGAACGCACAATCCATCCATCAGTGCTCAGACTCTCCACAATAGGTTGAGAGAGGCTGGACTGAGGGCTTGTAGGCCTGTTGTAAGGCAGGTCCTCACCAGACATCGCCGGCAACAACGTCACCTATGGGCTCAAACCCATCGCCGCTGGACCAGACAGGACAGGTAAAAAAGGGCTCTTCCCTGACGAGTCATGTTTTTATCTCACCTGAGGTGATGGTCAGATTCGCATTTATCATCGAAAGAATGAGCGTTACACCGAGGCCTGTACTCTGGAGCGGGACCGATTTGGAGGTGGAGGATCCGTCATGGTCTCGGGCGGTGTGTCACAGCATCATCGGTCTGAGCTCGTTGTCATTGCAGGCAATCTCAACACTGTTCGTTACAGGGAAGACATCCTCCTCCCTCATCTGGTATCCTGCAGGCTCATCCTGACATGACCCTCCAGCATGATAATGCCACCAGCCATACTGCTTGTTCTGTGTGTGATTTCCTGCAAGACAGGAATGTCAGTGTTCTGCCATGGCCAGCGAAGAGCCCGGATCTCAATCCCACTGAGCACGTCTGGGACCTGTTGGATCGGAGAGTGAGGGCTAGGGCCATTCCCCCCAGACATTTCTGGGTGCCTTGGTGGAAGAGTGGGGTAACATCTCACAGAAAGAACGGGTAAATCTGGTGCAGTCCATGAGGAGGAGATGCACTGCAGTACTTAATGCAGCTGGTGGCCACACCAGATACTGACTGTTACTTTTGATTTTGACCCCCCCCCCCCCCTTTGTTCAGGGACACATTATTCCATTTCTGTTAGTCACATGTCTGTGGAACTTGTTCAGTTTATGTCTCAGTTGTTGAATATTGTTATGTTCATACAAATATATATACGTTTGATGAAAGTAAACTCAGTTGACAGTGAGAGGACATTTCTCTTTTTGCTGAGTTTACATGTGAATCCTAATATTTTTTCATTTACTGTTAAGAGATTTATTCATTCAATCATTCCAGGATGTGTTATACAGAAATAGACGGATTGTAGAAAACATGACATAGACTGACCAGGTGAATCCAGCTGAAGGCCATGATACCTTATTGACATCACCTGTTAAATCCACTTCAATCAGTGAAGATCGAAGGGGAAGAACGATGTTTAAGCCTTGAGACATCGATTGTGTACACGTCCTATTCAGAAGGCAAATGGGCAAGACAAAATATTTAAGTTCCTTTGAACAAGGTATAGTAGTAGGTGCAAGGCACACCGGTTTGAGTGGGTCAAGATCTGCAACGCTGCTGGGTTTTTCACGCTCAGCAGTTTCCCACGTGTCCACCACCCAAAGGACATCCAGCCAATTTGACACAACTGTGGGAAGCATTGGAGTCAACATGGGCCAGCATCCCAGTGGAACGCTTTCGACACCTTGTAGAGTCTGCTAAGTGGCATATGATGTTTCCCTTGTGCAGTTAGTTTTGTTTATAAGAGAGAGGCAACTTATTTATTTAGCTTCCGTCACATTTTTACTCGTAACATTTATTTATTTTTTATCAAATAACTGCAATAAAACAAAATGTTTCTTTGCGTTGAAATTTCTCTTCGTTTTCCTGGAAAAGAGGATTTAAATAATGGAATAACTGTATTCTGGCTCATAAATCCTAAATTGAATCTGGGATCTCACATTTCTCGTGGTGTCACCTCAGATGTATTGAATTGATTGAATTGTAGATGTATTATTTGTACTTTGGATTTTATTACACTGTGACTGTTATTATTTTGACCCTGCTGGTCATCAATGAACGTTTGACCATCCTGGCCATGTACTGTTGTAATCTCAACCTCTCTAGGTTCCTGCCTTTCTATGGAGTTTTTCCTTGCCACCGTGCTTCTACATCTGCATTGCTTGGTATTTTATTGGTATTTTATTAAATATGCAGCATTTACCGCGAATGCAGTCTCCGCTAACACGGGGACATTGCCTTTTAAGCTTCAATCACGCGATAATGCTGACCTTCTGCGATTACAGATTGAATAGAAGTCTAAAAGGGTCATACACCAAGACATATAGGATCTCTCAAAGTGCTTCCCTATGGCACACAGGTTAAAGGGTAATAGACCAAGACATACAGGATCTCTCAAAGTGCTTCCCTATGGCACACAAGTTAAAGGGGAATAGACCAAGACATACAGGATCTCTCAAAGTGCTTCCCTATGGCACACAGGTTAAAGGGTAATAGACATATAGGATCTCTCAAAGTGCTTCCCTATGGCACAAAGGTTAAAGGGTAATAGAGCAAGACATACAGGATCTCTCAAAGTGCTTCCCTATGGCACACAGGTTAAAGGGTAATAGACATACAGGATCTCTCAAAGTGCTTCCCTATGGCACACAGGTTAAAGGGTAATAGACATACAGGATCTCTCAAAGTGCTTCCCTATGGCACACAGGTTAAAGGGGAATAGACATACAGGATCTCTCAAAGTGCTTCCCTATGGCACACAAGTTAAAGGGGAATAGACATACAGGATCTCTCAAAGTGCTTCCCTATGGCACACAAGTTAAAGGGGAATAGACCAAGACATATAGGATCTCTCAAAGTGCTTCCCTATGGCACACAAGTTAAAGGGGAATAGACCAAGACATACAGGATCTCTCAACGTGCTTCCCTATGGCACACAGGTTAAAGGGTAATAGACCAAGACATACAGGATCTCTCAAAGTGCTTCCCTATGGCACACAGGTTAAAGGGTAATAGACCAAGACATACAGGATCTCTCAAAGTGCTTCCTTATGGCACACAGGTTAAAGGGGAATAGACATACAGGATCTCTCAAAGTGCTTCTCTATGGCACACAGGTTAAAGGGTAATAGACCAAGACATACAGGATCTCTCAAAGTGCTTCCCTATGGCACACAGGTTAAAGGGTAATAGACATACAGCATCTCTCAAAGTGCTTCCCTATGGCACACAGGTTAAAGGGTAATAGACCAAGACATACAGGATCTCTCAAAGTGCTTCCCTATGGCACACAGGTTAAAGGGTAATAGACCAAGACATACAGGATCTCTCAAAGTGCTTCCTTATGGCACACAGGTTAAAGGGGAATAGACATACAGGATCTCTCAAAGTGCTTCTCTATGGCACACAGGTTAAAGGGTAATAGACCAAGACATACAGGATCTCTCAAAGTGCTTCCCTATGGCACACAGGTTAAAGGGTAATAGACATACAGGATCTCTCAAAGTGCTTCCCTATGGCACACAGGTTAAAGGGTAATAGACCAAGACATACAGGATCTCTCAAAGTGCTTCCCTATGGCACACAGGTTAAAGGGTAATAGACATACAGGATCTCTCAAAGTGCTTCCCTATGGCACACAGGTTAAAGGGTAATAGACCAAGACATATAGGATCTCTCAAAGTGCTTCCCTATGGCACACAGGTTAAAGGGTAATAGACATACAGGATCTCTCAAAGTGCTTCCCTATGGCACACAGGTTAAAGGGTAATAGACCAAGACATATAGGATCTCTCAAAGTGCTTCCCTATGGCACACAAGTTAAAGGGGAATAGACCAAGACATACAGGATCTCTCAACGTGCTTCCCTATGGCACACAGGTTAAAGGGTAATAGACCAAGACATACAGGATCTCTCAAAGTGCTTCCCTATGGCACACAGGTTAAAGGGTAATAGACCAAGACATACAGGATCTCTCAAAGTGCTTCCTTATGGCACACAGGTTAAAGGGGAATAGACATACAGGATCTCTCAAAGTGCTTCTCTATGGCACACAGGTTAAAGGGTAATAGACCAAGACATACAGGATCTCTCAAAGTGCTTCCCTATGGCACACAGGTTAAAGGGTAATAGACATACAGCATCTCTCAAAGTGCTTCCCTATGGCACACAGGTTAAAGGGTAATAGACCAAGACATACAGGATCTCTCAAAGTGCTTCCCTATGGCACACAGGTTAAAGGGTAATAGACCAAGACATACAGGATCTCTCAAAGTGCTTCCCTATGGCACACAGGTTAAAGGGTAATAGACATACAGGATCTCTCAAAGTGCTTCCCTATGGCACACAGGTTAAAGGGTAATAGACCAAGAATAGACCAAGACATTAAAGGGTAGGATCTCTCAAAGTGCTTCCCTATGGCACACAGGTTAAAGGGTAATAGACATACAGGATCTCTCAAAGTGCTTCCCTCTATGGCACACAGGTTAAAGGGGAATAGACATACAGGATCTCTCAAAGTGCTTCTCTATGGCACACAGGTTAAAGGGGTGGGACAGTAAAAGTGCCACTTACTTTCGCTCTGTATAAAAGTATGATCAAGTACTCGGGCTGCATGATTTTTTTATATTTGGGCTCGGGGAGGGTTGGGGAGGGTATCAAGTCTGGTCGAGTCAAAAGGCTCAAGTCCAAGTTAAGTCACGAGTCATTGGTGTTAAAGTAAAAGTCAAAAAATCATCATATTTGTGACTGTCCAAGTCATGTGACTCGAGTCTGATTCGAGTCCAAGTCATGTGACTCGAGTTCACACCTCTGGTGAGTACAGCTCTCAACTAGTTATTATATGATCCTTTAGGCCGCATGTGAAATTACACCCTATTCCCTATTCAGTGCACTAATCTTGACCAGGGCGCTGGGAAGACCCTTATGAGCTCTGGTCAAGCGTAGTGCACTAAATAGGGAATAGGGTGCCATTTGGAACGCAGCCGTAATATCCTGTACAGACATCAGACCTGCTATTTTATTGGCAGAACATAAGTTTCAGTAGACACAGCAGCCAGATCTGTATTCTGGTGTATGAAAGAAATCAATCACTTTAGAAACATATTTTAATGAGTTTGATGATCAATGAAATTCAAAAAGCTTCCAATTGATTGAAACAGCCATGATGACAGGACAGCACAGAACACAGCATCTCCAGGAGAGGAGCTGATTAGCCGATAAACATGGGATGAAAGAAACCCACTCCGAACCCGATGCCAAGACTCACTTATTAATATAATGTATGTAGTGCTTAATTAGCATATGGAAGTATGTTTGATCCAGGGATGAATAGCATGATAAGAACAGCTAGAGATGTAAGAACTACGGGTCTTTAAGTCTGACATCTGTGTGTTGTTTGTAATTGGCCAGCACCATTATTTTGGTTGGAGAATATTGTCATAGGATTTCTGCCAAGACCATCAAATGAAAACCATGACGTGTGTCCAAAACCAGGAGCTGCTGAAGCCTAGTTAATGTTTTCGTTTTTTAACTGGGAAACTTTCCCTTTTACTTGAGTCATTTTCTTTCGAGGTATCTTTACTTTTACTCAAGTATTACATTTGTCCTGCCCCCCCCCCCTTGTCTATGTAGGGGGATATTTCATAATGTATTATTCCAAAACCAGGCGCTGCTATAGGTACAGTAGTTAATGATACATAACAGGATATATGAACAGTCAGAGATGTAAGAACAATCTGCATCACCTTGTAGTTCCCATTAGCAACCACTCATTTCTACATTGGAAAATATCATTATATACAGTGCCTTGCAAAAGTATTCACCCCCCTTGGTGTTTTGCTATGAAGCCCACGAATAAGATCTGGTGCAACCAGTTACCTTCAGAAGTCACATAATTAGTTAAATAAAGTCCACCTGTGTGCAATCTAAGTGTCACATGATCTCGGTATGTATACACCTGTTCTGAAAGGCACCACAGTCTGCAACACCACCAAGCAAGTGACACCATGAAGACCAAGGAGCTCTCCAAACAGGTCAGGGACAAAGTTGTGGAGAAGTTCAGATCAGGGATTGGTTATAAAAAAATATCCAAAACTTTGAACATCCCACTGAGCACCATTAAATCAATTATTAAAGAATAGAAAGAATATGGCATCACAACTAACCTGCCAAGAGAGGGCCGCCCACCAAAACTCATAGACCAGCAAAAGAAATAAGCAAACACGTTTGGCGATCGCCAAAAGGCATGTGGGAGACTCCCCAAACATGTGGAAGAAGGTACTCTGGTCAGATGAGACTAAAATGTAGCTTTTTGGCCATTAAGGAAAACGCTATGTCTGAGGCAAACCCAACACCTCTCATCACCCTGAGAACACCATCCCACAGTAAAGCATGGTAGTGGCAGCATCATGCTGTTGGGGTGTTTTTCATCAGCAGGGACTGGGAAACTGGTCAGAATTGAAGGAATGATGGATGGTGTTAAATACAGGGAAATTCTTGAGGGAAACCTGTTTCAGTCATCCAGAGATTTGAGACTGGGACGGAGGTTCACCTTCCAGCAGGACAACGACCCTAAGGGTACTGCTAAAGCAAAACTCGAGTGGTTTAAGGGGAAATATTTCAATGGGGCGTTAGGGTAGCCTAGTGGTTAGAGCATTGGACTAGTAACCTGAAGGTTGTGAGTTCAAACCCCCGAGCTGACAAGGTACAAATCTGTCGTTCTGCCCCTGAACAGGCAGTTAACCCACTGTTCCCAGGCCGTCATTGAAAATAAGAATTTGTTCTTAACTGACTTGCCTGGTTAAATAAAGGTAAAATTACAATTTTAAAAAATGTCTTGGAATGGCCTAGTCAAAGCCCAGACCTCAATCCGATTCAGAATCTGTGGTATGACTTAAAGATTGCTGTACACCAGCGGAACACATCCAACTTGAAAGAGCTGGAGCAGTTTTGCCTTGAAGAATGGGCAAAAATCCCAGTGGCTGGATGTGCCAAGCTTATAGAGACATACCTCAACAGACTTGTAGCTGTAATTGCTGCAAAAGGTGCTGAGGGGTGTATAGTAATGCACGCTCCAGTTTTCTGTTTTTCTTTGTCTTAAATCTTGTCTGTATTACAATGAAAAATATTTTGCATCTTCAAAGTGGAAGGCATGTTGTGTAAGTCAAGTGATACAAACCCCCCCCCCAAAATCGATTTCAATTCCAGGTTGCAAGGCAACAAAATATGAAAGATGCCAAAGAGGTGAATACTTTGGCAAGCCACTGTATCAAAATCATCAGCTTCTGTAGCCTAGCTAGTGAGTCGAAGAATAGCCAGATATGAAGTACAGTAGGTATAGTATCTGTGTGTTGTCTTCATGGGCTGGTATCCTCTTAGTAGGTTGGCTCATTTTCAACTGGTGACCGTGTCAGCGTGCATTTGCCCGACCCGCCACAGGAGTCTCTAGAGCACGATAGGACAAGGACATCCAGGCCGGCCAGACCCTCCCGTAACCCGGACGACGCTCGGCCAATTGTGAGCCGCCTCATGGGTCTCCCGTTCACTGCCGGCTGCGACACAGCCCGGGATCGAACCCGGATCTGCAGTGACACCTCTAGACTGCGAAGACGTGCATTAGACAAGTGCCCCGAGTACAAGGGAATTTAACCGCAAAAGGACCATGTCTTTCTGTAATGGTGATGTATCGTAAAGTAGAACAGTCTCCTGTAATGGTGATGTATTGTAAAGTAGAACAGTCTCCCTTATTGGTAATGTAAAGTAGAACAGTCTCCTGTAATGGTGATGTAAAGTAGAACAGTCTCCTGTAATGGTGATGTATCGTAAAGTAGAACAGTCTCCTGTAATGGTGATGTATTGTAAAGTAGAACAGTCTCCTGTAATGGTGATGTAAAGTAGAACAGTCTCCTGTAATGGTGATGTAAAGTAGAACAGTCTCCTGTAATGGTGATGTATTGTAAAGTAGAACAGTCTCCTGTAATGGTGATGTAAAGTAGAACAGTCTCCTGTAATGGTGATGTAAAGTAGAACAGTCTCCTGTAATGGTGATGTATTGTAAAGTAGAACAGTCTCCTGTAATGGTGATGTAAAGTAGAACAGTCTCCTGTAATAGTGATGTATTGTAGAGCAGTCTCCTGTAATGGTGATGTATTGTAAAGTAGAACAGTCTCCTGTAATGGTGATGTAAAGTAGAACAGTCTTCTGTAATGGTGATGTAAAGTAGGGAGGTCTCCTGTAATGGTGATGTATTGTAAAGTAGAACAGTCTCCTTTAATGGTGATGTAAAGTAGAACAGTCTCCTGTATTGGTGATGTAAAGTAGCACAGTCTCCTGTAATGGTGATGTAAAGTAGAACAGTCTCCTGTAATGGTGATGTAAAGTAGAACAGTCTCCTGTAATGGTGATGTAAAGTAGAACAGTCTCCTGTAATGGTGATGTATTGTAAAGTAGAGCAGTCTCCTGTAATGGTGATGTATTGTAAAACAGTCTCCTGTAATGGTGATGTATTGTAAAGTAGAACAGTCTCCTGTAATGGTGATGTAAAGTAGCACAGTCTCCTGTAATGGTGATGTAAAGTAGAGCAGTCTTCTGTAATGGTGATGTAAAGTAGGGCGGTCTCCTGTAATGGTGATGTATTGTAAAGTAGCACAGTCTCCTGTAATGGTGATGTAAAGTAGAACAGTCTCCTGTATTGGTGATGTAAAGTAGAACAGTCTCCTGTAATGGTGATGTAAAGTAGGGCGGTCTCCTGTAATGGTGATGTATTGTAAAGTAGCACAGTCTCCTGTAATGGTGATGTAAAGTAGAACAGTCTCCTGTATTGGTGATGTAAAGTAGAACAGTCTCCTGTAATGGTGATGTAAAGTAGAACAGTCTCCTGTAATGGTGATGTATTGTAAAGTAGCACAGTCTCCTGTAATGGTGATGTAAAGTAGAACAGTCTCCTGTAATGGTGATGTAAAGTAGAGCAGTATCCTGTAATGGTGATGTAAAGTAGAACAGTCTCCTGTAATGGTGATGTAAAGTAGAACAGTCTCCTGTAATGGTGATGTATTGTAAAGTAGAACAGTCTCCTGTAATGGTGATGTATTGTAAAGTAGAACTGTCTCATGTAATGGTGATGTAAAGTAGAACAGTCTCCTGAAATGGTGATGTATTGTAAACTAGAACAGTCTCCTGTAATGGTGATGTAAAGTAGAACAGTCTCCTGTAATGGTGATGTATTGTAAAGTAGAACAGTCTCCTGTAATGGTTATGTAAAGTAGAACAGTCTCCTGTAATGGTGATGTAAAGTAGAACAGACGCCTGTAATGGTGATGTATTGTAAAGTAGAACAGACTCTTGTAATGGTGATGTAAAGTAGAGCAGTCTCCTGTAATGGTGATGTATTGTAAAACAGTCTCCTGTAATGGTGATGTAAAGTAGAGCAGTCTCCTGTAATGGTGATGTATTGTAAAACAGTCTCCTTTAATGGTGATGTAAAGTAGAACAGTCTCCTGTAATGGTGATGTATTGTAAAGTAGAACAGTCTCCTGTAATGGTGATGTATTGTAAAGTAGAACAGTCTCCTGTAATGGTGATGTAAAGTAGAACAGTCTCCTGTAATGGTGATGTATTGTAAAGTAGAACAGTCTCCTGTAATGGTGATGTATTGTAAAGTAGAACAGTCTCCTGTAATGGTGATGTAAAGTAGAACAGTCTCCTGTAATGGTGATGTAAAGTAGAACAGTCTCCTGTAATGGTGATGTAAAGTAGAACAGTCTCCTTTAATGGTGATGTAAAGTAGAACAGTCTCCTGTAATGGTGATGTATTGTAAAGTAGAACAGTCTCCTGTAATGGTGATGTAAAGTAACACAGTCTCCTGTAATGGTGATGTAAAGTAGAACAGTCTCCTGTAATGGTGATGTATTGTAAAGTAGAACAGTCTCCTGTAATGGTGATGTAAAGTAGAACAGTCTCCTGTAATGGTGATGTAAAGTAGAACAGTCTCCTGTAATGGTGATGTAAAGTAGAACAGTCTCCTGTAATGGTGATGTAAAGTAGAACAGTCTCCAGTAATGGTGATGTAAAGTAGAACAGTCTCCTGTAATGGTGATGTAAAGTAGAACAGTCTCCTGTAATGGTTATGTAAAGTAGAACAGTCGCATGTAATGGTGATGTATTGTAAAGTAGAACAGTCTCCTGTAATGGTGATGTAAAGTAGAACAGTCTCCTGTAATGGTGATGTAAAGTAGAACAGTCTCCTGTAATGGTGATGTATTGTAAAGTAGAACAGTCTCCTGTAATGGTGATGTAAAGTAGAACAGTCTCCTGTAATGGTGATGTAAAGTAGAACTGTCTCCTGTAATGGTGATGTAAAGTAGAACAGTCTCCTGTAATGGTGATGTAAAGTAGAACAGTCTCCTTTAATGGTGATGTAAAGTAGAACAGTCTCCTGTAATGGTGATGTATTGTAAAGTAGAACAGTCTCCTGTAATGGTGATGTAAAGTAACACAGTCTCCTGTAATGGTGATGTAAAGTAGAACAGTCTCCTGTAATGGTGATGTAAAGTAGAACAGACGCCTGTAATGGTGATGTAAAGTAGAACAGACGCCTGTAATGGTGATGTATTGTAAAGTAGAACAGACTCTTGTAATGGTGATGTAAAGTAGAGCAGTCTCCTGTAATGGTGATGTAAAGTAGAACAGTCTCCTGTAATGGTGATGTAAAGTAGAACAGTCTCCTTTAATGGTGATGTAAAGTAGAACAGTCTCCTGTAATGGTGATGTATTGTAAAGTAGAACAGTCTCCTGTAATGGTGATGTAAAGTAGAACAGTCTCCTGTAATGGTGATGTAAAGTAGAACAGTCTCCTGTAATGGTGATGTAAAGTAGAACAGTCTCCTTTAATGGTGATGTAAAGTAGAACAGTCTCCTGTAATGGTGATGTATTGTAAAGTAGAACAGTCTCCTGTAATGGTGATGTAAAGTAGAACAGTCTCCTGTAATGGTGATGTAAAGTAGAACAGTCTCCTGTAATGGTGATATATTGTAAAGTAGAACAGTCTCCTGTAATGGTGATGTAAAGTAGAACAGTCTCCTGTAATGGTGATGTAAAGTAGAACAGTCTCCTGTAATGGTGATGTAAAGTAGAACAGTCTCCTGTAATGGTGATGTAAAGTAGAACAGTCTCCAGTAATGGTGATGTAAAGTAGAACAGTCTCCTGTAATGGTGATGTAAAGTAGAACAGTCTCCTGTAATGGTTATGTAAAGTAGAACAGTCGCATGTAATGGTGATGTATTGTAAAGTAGAACAGTCTCCTGTAATGGTGATGTAAAGTAGAACAGTCTCCTGTAATGGTGATGTATTTAAAGTAGAACAGTCTCCTGTAATGGTGATGTAAAGTAGAACAGTCTCCTGTAATGGTGATGTAAAGTAGAACTGTCTCCTGTAATGGTGATGTAAAGTAGAACAGTCTCCTGTAATGGTGATGTAAAGTAGAACAGTCTCCTGTAATGGTGATGTAAAGTAGAACAGTCTCCAGTAATGGTGATGTAAAGTAGAGCAGTCTCCTGTAATGGTGATGTATTGTAAAGTAGAACAGTCTCCTGTAATGGTGATGTAAAGTAGAACAGTCTCCTGTAATGGTGATGTATTGTAAAGTGGAACAGTCTCCTGTAATGGTGATGTAAAGTAGAACAGTCTCCTGTAATGGTGATGTATTGTAAAGTAGAACAGTCTCCTGTAATGGTGATGTAAAGTAGCACAGTCTCCTGTAATGGTGATGTAAAGTAGAACAGTCTCCTGTAATGGTGATGTATTGTAAAGTAGAACAGTCTCCTGTAATGGTGATGTAAAGTAGCACAGTCTCCTGTAATGGTGATGTAAAGTAGAACAGTCTCCTGTAATGGTGATGTAAAGTAGCACAGTCTCCTGTAATGGTGATGTAAAGTAGAACAGTCTCCTGTAATGGTGATGTATTGTAAAGTAGAACAGTCTCCTGTAATGGTGATGTAAAGTAGAACAGTCTCCTGTAATGGTGATGTATTGTAAAGTAGAACAGTCTCCTGTAATGGTGATGTAAAGTAGAACAGTCTCCTTTAATGGTGATGTAAAGTAGAACAGTCTCCTGTAATGGTGATGTATTGTAAAGTAGAACAGTCTCCTGTAATGGTGATTAGAGGACAAAGCTAGTGCATGGACGGAGCTGATATGGTATGATGGATCTGATACTGGATGGGTTGTGGACTATTTCTCTGTTTTGCCTCGCTGTAAAGGCTAGCATCACACCCACTCTACACACACACACACACACACACACACACACACACACACACACACACACACACACACACACACACACACACACACACACACACACACACACACACACACACACACACACACACACACACACAAACACACACACACACACACACACAAAAGCATCTCACTCTTTCATTCTCTCTCTCTCTAGCAATAACAGTACTTTTTAAGCCTCTCTCTTGGTTGTTATTGGTCTCTCTCTCTTTGTTTCTCTTGGTTTCTCTTGGTCTCTCCCTTGGTTTCTGTTGGTATCTCTCTTGGTTTCTCTTGGTCTCTCTCTCTCTCTTGGTTTCTCTTGGTCTCTCTCTTGGTTTCTCTTGGTCTCTCTCTATGTTTATCTTGGTCTCTCTCTTTGTTTCTCTCTCTCTCTTGGTTTATTTTGGTCTCTCTCTCTCGGTTTCTATTGGTATCTATCTCGCTCTCTTGGATTCTCTCTTGGTTTTTCTTGGTCTCTCTCTCTCTCTTGGTTTCTCTTGGTCTCTCTCACACTCGGTTTCTCTTGGTTTCTCTCTCTCTCGGTTTCTCTTGGTCTCTTTTTCTTGGTTTCTCTTGGTCTCTCTCTCTCTCTCTTGGTCTCTCTCTCTCTCGGTTTCTCTTAGTCTCTCTCTCTTAGTCTCTCTCTCTCTCTCTCGGTTTCTCTTGGTCTCTTTCTGTCAGTTTCTCTTGGTCTCTCTCTCTCTTGGTTTCTCTTGGTCTTTCTTTTTGTTTCTCTTGGTCTCTCTCTCTCTTGGTTTTTCTTGGTCTCTCTCTCTCTCTTGGTTTCTCTTGGTCTCTCTCACACTCAGTTTCTCTCTCGATTTCTCTTGGTCTCTCTTGGTCTCTCTCTCTCTCTCTCTTGATCTCTCTCTCTTGATCTCTCTCTCTCTCTCTCTCTTGATCTCTCTCTCTCTCTCTTGGTCTCTCTCTCTTGGTCTCTCTCTCTCTCTCTTGGTTTCTCTTAGTCTCTCTCTCGGTTTCTATTGGTCTCTCTCTCTCTTGGTTTCTATTGGTCTCCCTCTCTCTCTCTCTCTCTCTCTCTCTCTCTCTCTCTGTCTCTGTCTCTGTCTCTGTCTCTGTCTCTGTCTCTGTCTCTGTCTCTCTCTCTCTCTGTCTCTGTCTCTGTCTCTCTCTCTCTCTCTCTATATAAATCTTTCCAACTTATATACATTCTAAATTCTACATCAGAACATAACCTACATTTGATGTTTCAAACTTTTTGAACCTTGGGAACTGGAAGTGCTACAGCTTCATTTTGATGCACATGGGACTAAGGGTGAGGTTTACATAATGAAAGCACTGCTTTTTTAGTCCAGGCTAGGATGATGCTCAGGAGACAGGGGCCTTGCCTCTTGGAGTACCCATGCCTGTATGGGAATGTCTGACCATATCCTTCTAGTAACAAGTCCTTTAAAAAATACAAAATAAACTGTGCTTGTTCATCAGAAAGATACAGTTGAATTCGGAAGTTTACATACAACTTAGCCAAATACATTTAAACTCAGTGTTTCACAATTCCTGACATTTAATCCTAGTAAAAATTTGCTGTTTTAGGTCAGTTAGGATCACCACTTTATTTTAAGAATGTGGAATGTCAGAATGATGGTACAGATGATTTATTTCAGCCTTAATTTATTTCATAACATTCCCTGTGGGTCAGAATTTTACACGGTTGAGATGATGTTCTTCAACCTCTAAGCCTCCCCCTTTTTGTTGTTCTGTGATTGATTAGCACTTTTCTCACCAAAGTACGTTCATCTCTAGGAGACAGAACACATCTCCATCCCAAATGGCACCCTATTCTCCATCCCAAATGGCACCCTATTCCCCATCCCAAATGGAACCCTATTCCCCATCCCAAATAGAACCCTATTCCCCATCCCAAATGGAACCCTATTCCCCATCCCAAATAGAACCCTATTCCCCATCCCAAAATAGAACCCTATTCCCCATCACAAAATAGAACCCTATTCCCCATCCCAAATGGAACCCTATTCCCCATCCCAAATGGAACCCTATTCCCAAAATGGGAACCCTATTCCCCATCCCAAATAGAACCCTATTCCCCATCCCAAAATAGAACCCTATTCCCCATCCCAAAATAGAACCCTATTCCCCATCCCAAATAGAACCCTATTCCCCATCCCAAATGGAACCCTATTCCCCATCCCAAATGGAACCCTATTCCCCATCCCAAATGGCACACTATTCTCCATCCCAAATAGAACCCTATTCCCCATCCCAAATAGAACCCATATTCCCCATCTTTGACTATTTCTAGCCCACATTGAGATGAGGTGCCTGAAGTGATTTGAATCTGTAACATTGTTTCGGCTCCTTCAGAGTTATTAAAAAATATAATTACTACTGTGAGAGCCTCGTCTTGTACAGTAGACACACACACACACACACACACACAAAGTAGCTGAATATTGCCGCTAGAGAGATTTTACTTTTAAATGAGCAGCATCCTTTTGCCGGGTTTAAAATCTGGTTACCCTCGGATGACTGTTCCAGGCGAACTGTGTGTGTGTGTGTGTGTGTGTGTGTGTGTGTGTGTGTGTGTGTGTGTGTGTGTGTGTGTGTGTGTGTGTGTGTGTGTGTGTGTGTGTGTGTGTGTGTGTGTGTGTGTGTGTGTGTGTGTGTGTGTGTGTGTGTCATGTATTCAGCAGGTAGTCGAGTCTGACAGGATGGAATTATCAGTTGTCACTGCCGAGGTCATAATGAAGTCATGATGAGGTCCTGAGGAGGTCATGAGGAGATCATGATGATGTCATGATGAAGTCCTGATGAAGTCGTGATGAGGTCATGAGGAGATCCTGCAGAGACACTATCTGTGTCCCAAATGTTTCCCTATGCGCCCTGGTTAAACGTACTAGGGTGCCATTTGGGATGCAACCAACACTGAATTGTGTTGCAAAGCCACACAATTCACAATCTTCAGTAATTTTGGTAATTGACAGAAAATCTATGGCAATCTATTGTCATTTATACTGGAATATTTGTCTTTATTTTTACTATTTTCTACATTGTAGAATAATAGTGAAGACATCAGAACTGTGAAATAACACATATGGAATCATGTAGTAACCAAAAAAGTGTTTTTTTGATTCTTCAAAGTAGCCAACCTGTGCCTCGATGACAGCTTTTTACACTCTTATCATTCTCTCAACCAGCTTCACCTGGAATGCTTTTCTAACAGTCTTGAAGGAGTTCCCACATATGCTGATCACTTGTTGGCTGCTTTTCCTTCACTCTGCAGTCCAACTCATCCCAAACCATGTCAATTGCGTTGAGGTCGGTTGATTGTGGAGGCCAGGACATCTGATGCAGTACTCCATTACTTTCATTCCTGGTCAAATAGTCCTTACACAGCCTGGAGGTGTGTTGGGTCACTGAAAAAATGATGATAGTCCTACTAAGTGTGAACCAGATACGATGGTGTATCGCTGCAGAATGAGGTGGTAGCCATGCTGGTTAAATGTGCCTTGAATTCGAAATACAATCACAGACAGTGTCACCAGCAAAGCAACCCCACACCATCACACCACCTCCTCCATGCTTCACGGTGGGAACCACACGTGCGGAGATCAGCCGTTCACCATCTCTGCGTCTCACAAAGTTACGGCGGTTGGATCCAAAAATCTCACATTTGGACTCATCAGACCAAAGGACAGATTTCCACTGGTCCAATGTCCATTGCACATTTTTCTTGGTCCAAGCAAGTCTCTTCTTATTATTGGTGTCGTTTAGTAGTGGTTTCTTGAAGCAATTCACCATGGAGGCATGATTCAAGTTTCCTCTGAACAGTTGATGTTGAGATGTGTCTGTTACTTGAACTCTGTGAATAATTTTCCGGGGCTGGTACCTCTAATGAACTTATCCTCTGCAGCAGAGGTAACTCTGGGTCTTCCTTTCCTGTGGCGGTCCTCATGAGAGACAGTTTCATCATAGCGCTTGATGGTTTTTGCTACTGTCCTTGAGTTCTTGACATTTTCCGGATTGACTATTGACTAAGAGGGTTAACTTCATTTCTTAAAGTAATGATGGACTGTCATTTCTCTTTGCTTATTTGAGCTGTTCTTGCCATAATATTGACTTGGTCTTTTACCAAATAGGGCCATCTTCTATATACCACCCCTACCTTGTCACAGGACCTGAAGTAAGGATGAGAAGATTTGAAATTAATGTAGGAGAATATAACACAATAGATCTGGTAAAAATAAAAATATATATATTTTTTTTAAACGAGCGGTTTCAATTTTTGTTGCATCATCTTTGAAATGTAAAAGAAAGGCCATGCATTGACATAGGAAGCTGGGTGTGATTTAGATGTTGTCCACATGAGGGCAGCAGTGTGCAAAGTGTCAGGTTGATATGTTCAAGAATGAGAGACTTACATCATATTTTGTATCAAGTCCCTCAGAAGTTTGACAAATGTGGCCGAAATAGTCAATTGTTACATTTCCAAGTACATAACTTTAGAGATAAACATGCTACGGTAATAAACGTTTTTAGAAAATGCAGTTTACACACTCCCATGATTATCATACATGATGGATTATTAGCTTCCCTCCTCCAGGTACTAACCTTCACACATCTAGATGGCCGGGTGTGGAACAAGAGACAGCAGAGGCGTCAAACTGGATGAACCAATTCCTACATTTTAATGAGTAGGGGATGTGATGTCTTTGAAGTTGACTCCCTGATCTGTTTCACCTGTCTTTGTGCTGGTCTCCACCCTCCTCCAGGTGTCTCCCACTTTCCCCATTATCACCTGTGTATTTATACCTGTGTTCTCTGTTTGGCTGTTGCCAGTTTGTTATGTTCGTAAAACCTACTGTCCCACCGTTTATTCCGCTGCTCCTGTTTCCAAGTACTTCGCGGTTTTGACCGTTCTGCCTGACCTGAGTGTAAAGGCTTTCCTCCTCTTCGTCTGAAGAGGAGAGGCGAGAAGGATCGGAGGACCAATATGCGGCGTGATAAGTGTCCATGGTTCTTTTAATAAGAAATACTCAACATGAACACAACGGATACAAAATCAATAAACGTGAAACGAACTAAAACCAAAACAGTACCATGTGGTGAAAAACACAGACACGGAAACAAACACCCACAAACACGCAGTGAAACCCAGGCTACCTAAGTATGATTCTCAATCATCAGAGACAACTAATGGCACCTGCCTCTGATTGAGAACCATACTAGGCCCGAAACATAGAAATCCCGAAATCATAGAAAAACAAACATAGACTGCCCACCCCAACCCACGCCCTGACCATACTAAATAACGACAAAACAAAGGAAATAAAGGTCAGAACGTGAGAACATGGTTTTCTTCTTTGCTTATGGCGGAATACAGTTCATTCAATGCTGTCTTAGTGCCAGACTCTGACTGTGATTCAATGCTGTCTTAGTGCCAGACTCTGACTGTGATTCAATGCTGTCTTAGTGCCAGACTCTGACTGTGATTCAATGCTGTCTTAGTGCCAGACTCTGACCAGACTCTGACTGTGATTCAATGCTGTCTTAGTGCCAGACTCTGACTGTGGTGGTATGTAGACAGCTACGAAAGAGTCAGTAGAAGGGCCTCTTTAGTGTCCTAAGTTTTCATAACTGTGACCTTAATTGCCTACCGTCTGTAAGCTGTTAGTGTCTTAACGACCGTTCCACAGGTGCATGTTCACTAATTGTTTATGGTTCATTGAACAAGCATGGGAAACAGTGTTTAAACCCTTTACAATGAAGATCTGTGAAGTCATTTGGATTTTTACGAATTTTCTTTGAAAGACAGGGTCCTGAAAAATTGACAATTCTTTTTTTGTATGTATTGTTGTGTATTGTTAGAGCTAGGAGCTGTGCACTGTCGGAGCTAGGAACACAAACACTTTGCTACACCTGCAATAACATCAGCCAATCATGGATATGCGACCAATACAATTTGATTTGAAATGATTTGACATTGCAAGCCTGCTGTTTTCAATAGTGTACATGTTCTAAAATTCTGATTCTGAGTTTGATTTAAATGACATCGTCCACTCCAACTCTGCCCATCAGTTCAGAGACAGACTTTCCTCTGCCCTCTCTGAGACTCTCAGAGGAAAGAGAGAGTAAGAAAATAGTTGGAGAGAGAGAGTCAGGTAGCTGGAGAGAGAGAGCTTTAGAGGAAGGTGGAAGAGGAGAGGAACAGAACAGTACAGAAGAGAACACAATAATTAGCCCCCTCAAATGTCCCCATCAGCACCACTGAGCTGGAGACCAGTTTTAAGACATGTCCTCTCTCTAACCCTCTATTGTATCTGGGCAACTGGCAGGAGAGGTAGAGCCTCTCTATAACCCTCGACTGTATCTGGGCTACTGGAAGGAGAGGTAGAGCCTCTCTCTAACCCTCTACTGTATCTGGGCAACTGGCAGGGGAGGTAGAGCCTCTCTATAACCCTCTACTGTATCTGGGCTACTGGCAGGAGAGGTAGAGCCTCTCTCTAACCCTCTACTGTATCTGGGCAACTGGCAGGGGAGGTAGAGCCTCTCTGTAACCCTCTACTGTATCTGGGCTACTGGCAAGAGAGGTAGAGCCTCTCTATAACCAACTACTGTATCTGGGCTACTGGCAGGAGAGGTAGAGCCTCTCTCTAACCCTCTACTGTATCTGGGCTACTGGCAGGAGAGGTAGAGCCTCTCTCGAACCCTCTACTGTATCTGGGCTACTGGCAGGAGTGGTAGAGCCTCTCTATAACCCTCTACTTTATCTGGGCTACTGGCAGGAAAGGTAGAGCCTCTCTATTTAACCCTCCCTCTACTGTATCTGGGCGACTGGCAGGAGAGGTAGAGCCTCTCTATATAACCATCCCTCTACTGTATCTGGGCGATTGGCAGGAGAGGTAGAGCCTCTCTCTAACCCTCTACTGTAACTGGGCTACTGGCAGGAGAGGTAGAGCCTCTCTATAACCCTCCCTCTACTGTATCTGGGCTACTGGCAGGAGAGGTAGAGCCTCTCTATAACCCTCTACTGTATCTGGGCTACTGGCAGGAGAGGTAGAGCCTCTCTCTAACCCTCTACTGTATCTGGGCTACTGGCAGGAGAGGTAGAGCCTCTCTCTAACCCTCTACTGTATCTGGGCTACTGGCAGGAGAGGTAGAGCCTCTCTATAACCCTCTACTGTATCTGGGCTACTGGCAGGAGAGGTAGAGCCTCTCTCTAACTCTCTACTGTATCTGGGCAACTGGCAGGAGAGATGTAGAGCCTTGTTTAAAGTGGCTCTCATAACCCTCTACTGTATCTGGGCTACTGGCAGGAGCTGTTTTTCAGTCTCTCGTCCCAGAGCCTCTCTCTAACCATCTACTGTATCTGGGCTATTGGCAGGTGTCCTGGAGGGCAGGTAGAGCCTCTCCCTCTGGAACCCTCTACTGTATCTGGGCTACTGGCAGGAGAGGTAGAGCCTCTCTCTAACCCTCTACTGTATCTGGGTTACTGGCAGGAGAGCTGTCAGTGTCACTACCCTCTGAGTGGACCAATTCAGAGAACCTCTCTCTAACCCTCTACTGTATCTGGGCTACTGGCAGGAGAGGTAGAGCCTCTCTATAACCCTCTACTGTATCTGGGCTACTGGCAGGAGGTATAGGGATTGATTGAATATGCCTCTCTATATAACCCTCCTCTACTGTATCTGGGCGACTGGCAGGAGAGGAAGAAGAGCCTCTCCTGGGATAACCCTCCCTCTACTGTATCTGGGCCCTGATGCCTCTTGTGTCAGGAGAGTCTCTGTAGAGCCTCACTCTAACCCTCTACTGTATCTGGGCTACTGTCAGGAGAGGTAGAGCCTCTCTATAACCCTCCCTCTACTGTATCTGGGCGACTGGCAGGAGAGGTAGAGCCTCTCTATAACCCTCCCTCTACTGTATCTGGGCTACTGGCAGGAGAGGTAGAGCCTCTCTCTAACCCTCTACTGTATCTGGGCTACTGGCAGGAGAGGTAGAGCCTCTCTATAATCCTCTACTGTATCTGGGCTACTGGCAGGAGAGGTAGAGCCTCTCTCTAAACCTCTACTGTATCTGGGCTACTGGCAGGAGAGGTAGAGCCTCTCTCTAACCCTCTACTGTATCTGGGCTACTGGCAGGAGAGGTAGAGCCTCTCTATAAAACCTCCCTCTACTGTATCTGGGCGACTGGCAGGAGAGGTAGAGCCTCTCTATAACCCTCCCTCTACTGTATCTGGGCGATTGGCAGGAGAGGTAGAGCCTCACTCTAACCCTCTACTGTATCTGGGCTACTGGCAGGAGAGGTAGAGCCTCCTAAGATGACCTGGGGTACTAACCCTCTACTGTATCTGGGCTACTGGCAGGAGAGGTAGAGCCTCTCTATAATCCTCTACTGTATCTGGGCTACTGGCAGGAGAGGTAGAGCCTCTCTATAACTCCTCTACTGTATCTGGGCTACTGGCAGGAGAGAGTGTATAACTCCTCTACTGTATCTGGGCAACTGGCAGGAGAGGTAGAGCCTCTCTCTAACCCTCCACTGTATCTGGGCTACTGGCAGGAGAGGTAGAGCCTCTCTCTAACCATCTACTGTATCTGGGCTACTGGCAGGAGAGGTAGAGCCTCTCTCTAACCCTCTACTTTATCTGGGCTACTGGCAGGAGAGGTAGAGCCTCTCTCTAACCCTCTACTGTATCTGGGCTATTGGCAGGTGAGGTAGAGCCTCTCTATAACCCTCTACTGTATCTGGGCTACTGGCAGGAGAGGTAGAGCCTCTCTCTAAAACCCTCCCTCTACTGTATCTGGGCGACTGGCAGGAGAGGTAGAGCCTCTCTATAACCCTCTACTGTATCTGGGCTACTGGCAGGAGAGGTGGAGCCTCTCTCTAACCCTCTACTGTATCTGGGTTACTGGCAGGAGAGGTAGAGCCTCTCTATAACCCTCTACTGTATCTGGGCTACTGGCAGGAGAGGTAGAGCCTCTCTCTAAACCTCTACTGTATCTGGGCTACTGGCAGGAGAGGTAGAGCCTCTCTCTAACCCTCTACTGTATCTGGGCTACTGGCAGGAGAGGTAGAGCCTCTCTCTAACCCTCTACTGTATCTGGGCTACTGGCAGGAGAGGTAGAGCCTCTCTATAACCCTCCCTCTACTGTATCTGGGCTACTGGCAGGAGAGGTAGAGCCTCTCTCTGTAATCCTGCTGTAACTGGATGGTACACGTGTTCCAATACGTGGCCTGATATGACAACATGGATTGAAAGTAAAGTCCCTGGACGGTGTTGTAGTGCGTAGGGGACTGTGCTATCCCTCTGGCTGTACCTCAAGGTAGTTCCCTCTCTCCCTTCTCCCAGGGTTTCTATCCTCCACAGTTGGTTGAGAATCGCTCTCCTGCTCCCCCTTCTCCCTCTTGCCTCCCTCTCTTCCCCAGGGTTTCTGTCCTCCACAGTTGGCTAGGCCTGGCCAACCACTCCCCTCTATCTCGGTCCCCTCTACTCTCTCAAGCCTCCCTCCCCCACTCCTTTCCTCTGCCTCCCTCAACCCCTCCCTGTCACTCCCTCAGGTTTCTCCTCCCCCAGGACTCCTGTCCTCCACAGTTGGCTAGGCCTGTCCAACCACTCCCCTGCATCTCGGGCCCCTCTCTACTCTCTCACGCCTCCATCCTGCCTCCCTCCCCCACTCCTTTCCTCTGCCTCCCTCACCCCTCCCTCTCTCCCTCAGGGTTTCTCCTCCCCCAGGGCTCCTGTCCTCCACAGTTGGTGAGGTTCTGTCCCCAGTGATCTAAAGACGCTTTAGGGGGAGCCAGTCGACTGAACATACAGTACCGTAGAATCTAAAATTACATCTGAGTAGCGAAGAACTGTAATCACAGATGCATGCCTTTCGCTCTCTGTCTCTCTCTCTCTCCTCCCTTTCTCTCTCTCTCCTCTCTCTCTCTCTCTCTCTCTCTCTCTCTCTCTCTCTCTCTCTCTCTCTCTCTCTCTCTCTCTCTCTCTCTCTCTCTCTCTCTCTCTCTCTCTCTCTCTCTCTCTCTCTCTCTCTCTCTCTCTCTCTCTCTCTCTCTCTCTCTCTCTCTCTCTCTCTCTCTCTGTCTCTCTCTCTCCCCCTCTCTCTCTCTCTCTCTCTCTCTCTCCCTTTCTCTCTCTCTCCCCCTCTCTCTCTGTCTCTCTCTCTCCCTTTCTCTCTCTCTCCCCTCTCTGTCTCTCTCCCCCCTCTCTCTCTCTCCCCCTCTCTCTCTCTCCCCTCTCTCTCTCTCTCCCCCCCCTTTCTCTCTCTCCCCCTCCCCTCTCTTTCTCTCTCTCCCCCCCTTTCTCTCTCTCTCCCCCCTCTCTCTCTCCCTCCCTGAATTACATGTGATGCTGCTGTGTTCTCATTCTATAAAAGGTTTTTTGTAATTATTTAATGATGCAATCACTGGTAAAAGTAAAATAAGCATGTGTACGTAGTATACAGAAGTAGAAATCCCTTTGTCGCTATCTAAATTCTGTGCCAGTCGGGCAATGGGGATTAGTGAGTGAGTTACATTAAGTCTCCTATTTAGAGAAATTTGAGCGAATCTGGACTGGGTCCAACTAGGGCTGTTGCAGTGGCTGTATTACCGCCACACCGGCGGTCACGAGTCATGAAAGCAGTCAAATTCCACGTGACCGTTTAGTCACAGTAATTAGGCTTCTCCGAGTTCTGATGCTGCTGCTGGTCATTAGTAGCCTACCAAACTTGCTAACTGCCTGGTACTCAGCACTCTATTGTCCCTCTAATGACTCTGACATCAATGAAAATGTAATGGAAAATCTAATCCAACACTTCATGAGAGCCCATGAGCTCATGTTGCGCAACATTTCTATAGGCTATTCAAATCGTGAGAAAACAGAGTGATGGCCTCTACTAAAAATAGGAGGATCCCATCAGCTTTCTATAGGCCAGGCCTACTATATTTATTTCTCAACTTCCCTAATATTAAGCACATTGCTTATCTTTACAACAGGAGTATAGCCTACTTGGCTGGCATGAAAATGAATCAGCGTCCTCCATCCACTATTTAAGTGCATAGATTGTCTTTTCCCGCTACCCCTGTTTCAAGACAGATGCATGATAATAATCTGATCAAAACAAATTTCACACATGTATTATTTAGTATATATAAAGACAAGATTAAATAAAGAATAGTCTGATGGATGACAATATTAGCCTATCACTTGTAAATTATATATTATATATTATCACTTGTAAATTATATATTATAACTTGTGAATGATGCTCAGCATAAGACAGCCTTCATGTAGCCTGGCCTTTGATGAGGTTTGTATCAGCACTAAAATGGCCAAAAAACTTCCTTTAACCTGTTAATCCTACCCCCTACTTTTTCGAACATTCTGTTAAAAATCACGCAACATTTCAGCGCCCTGCTACTCATGCCAGGAATATAGTATATGCATATGATTAGTATGTGTGGATAGAAAACACTCAGACGTTTATAAAACTGGTTAAATCACGGCTGTGACTATAACAGAACGTGCGTTTCATCGAAAAGCGCAGGAAAATCTGATCACTGAAAATGGAAATATATATCCATGCGCGACTTGAACCAATTGATAGAGGTGAACCACATTTAATGGGGCTGAGGTTGCAATACCTACAGCTTCCACACGTTGTCTAGAGTCTTGTCATTTGCCTAGGCTTTGTTTCTTGGTCAAACAGACGCAAGGCAACGCATTTCCTCCAGTCTCCGACCGGATATTTTGAGAATTACATTTTTTTACAGACGGACAGCTAAAGAATATACTTCGCCTCGTGATCAATCTGATCGCTTATTAACGTTTAATATTACCTAAAGTTGCATTACAAAAGTATTTCGAAGTGTTTTGTGAAAGTTTATCGTCGACTTTTTTAATTTTAAAAAATGACGTTACGTTATAAGACGCTATTTTTTTCAGTTTATCACACAGTCTTCATAGATCGATATCTAGTCTATATATGGACCGATTTAATCGGAAAAAAAGACCCAATAGTGATTATGGGACATCTAGGAGTGCCAACAAAGAAGATGGTCAAAGGTAATGAATGTTTTATATTTTATTTGTGCGGTTTGTGTAGCGACGACTATGCTAATTATTTTGTTTACGTCCCCTGCGTGTCTTTTGGGGTGTTACATGCTATCAGATAATAGCTTCTCATGCTTTCGCCGAAAAGCATTTTAAAAATCTGACTTGTTGCCTGGATTCACAACGAGTGTAGCTTTAATTCAATACCCTGCATGTGTATTTTAATGAACGTTTGAGTTTGAACTAGTACTATTAGCATTTAGCGTAGTGTATTTGCATTTCCAGATGTCTAGATGGGACGCCTGCGTGCCAGGTAGGACCAAGAGGCTAATTAAGCACATTAATCCACTTTACAAAGGGTTTAGAGCCACATTAGATCATAACTGGCATACATAAGCAGCGCATGAGTTTCAAGTCTAGGGAAGATAATTTCACCATAAAAATGCACCTTTTTAATTAAAGCATTACATGTATGATCACATTTGCGGTCACTTTTGAGAATGGTGTTTTCCACTAATGGAACATTCCCGCTTAAAGCCTACTGCCGTGTGCGCATTGCTGCGCTTATAATGTGAAGAAACGGCCTAATAGTTTATCAACATTTTATCAACATTTTAAGCTAAACGTTCTGATCTGTTGTGTAAGCCACATTGTGTAAAAAATAAAAATAATAATTGATGCTCGTGGTTGTACTAATTTGGAATCTATTGCATGCCACAACTGTCCTAGACTATGTTTGGAATATTTATTTCTCGCACAGAATAGGTTGACTATTGTACTATTGGGGATAGTAGATTGTAGTGCTTTTGCTGTTCGTTAGGCCTGACTAAAAATAAATGTGTTCTTCTAGTATCTTCAATATGTACCTTGTGTCACGCCTTGGTCATTGTATTTTGTGTTTTCGTTATATATTTGGTCAGGCCAGGGTGTGACATGGGGTTTTGTTATTGTATTTTTGTATTGGGGTTTGTAGTATTTGGGATCGTGGCTGATTAGGGGTGTTGTATAGGCTTGGCTGCCTGAGGCGATTCTCAATCAGTCAGGTGATTCTCGTTGTCTCTGATTGGGAACCATATTTAGGTAGCCTGAGCTTCACTGTGTATTTTGTGGGTGATTGTTCCTGTCTCTGTGTAGTTGTTCACCAGATAGGCTGTATATTTCGTTCCATTTGTTGTTTTTGTATTTATGAGTTATTTCATGTATCGTTTCGTTTTCATTTATTTAAGATCATGATTAATAAACACGCTGCATTTCGGTCCGACTCTCTTCCTTCAACAGACGAACGCCGTTACACCTTGGAATTGGATGAGGACGCGCACAATTGCGTCCCTGATATGTCTGTCTTCACTTGTAGCCTGTGACGTGACGGAGAGGGCACAGCGGGTGCATTACAGCCACAAAGGGTATGCTGCCGTGAAATTCGAGGCATTATCAAGTGCTTGTCAAATTGGGAATGAGAGACTGATGAAGTGTGTTCAGCCTGTGCAAAAAAACAAAAACAAAGCAGAGCTCATGCCTTTTAAGCTACTTTTTTTTCAAATCCTCATTAGTCTCATCATGCAGCCTTAGAATGTATTACAAATCAAAACATATAGTCCAACATATAGAACAACTAAAGTTGAGCGTGCGTGCCGACACTGAGATGACACATCTGAAGACCCCGTTCATGATGGCGGGATAACCACTCGTTTTTTACATCATCAATACAGTGGAATCATATATGTTTTTGTTTCGATTTCACAAGGCTTTCTAAGGTTTGTATCATTCACAACTAAAGTTGCCAAATAACTCTAACCGTAGCATCTAACCTGTTTCAAATTATCACTTTTTAAACTGAACACAGAATAACCGATACATGTGTGCACTAACTCGGGGAAAATATCCTTTCAATTTTATTCAGCGAAGTTAAATTATATTCTTACTATAAAATCATATAATATATAATAATGGCACTTCTTCATATTATAATGTTTCATAGGAAAGACATGCCTGAAATAATTAATGGAGTTATTGTGATGGTATTTATTGTGATGACTTTTAAAATGTAGATGTTTCAAAGGCATGCATCAGCAGCTAGCATGTGTTCAACCCCATTATGTTAATTAACGGGAAATTACAGTGAGTCCGACAATTATTTGCTCGACAATCACCGGCTGACGAAATTTGTGACGGCCACAGCCCTTTGTGTACAGAGCGTTCTATGAATGGCACAGCATCAATTGCTGTGCACTCAGTGAAAAGTACACTCTCCCGCTTCACATGCAGCTCTCCACTCTCAGCTCAGATGCAGTGTGTGAAAACGGACACCTCATTTACATAGAGGAGCAACAAGTCACATTTCCAGACAAAGGATCAATTTCCTCTGGGATGTGATCCTAGCAGCTTCCTCTCACAATACGGCATATGAAATGGGAGAGCCCAGCGATAGCAGAAAAGACGGTATCATCTCGCTGTGATGTTCTACAATTGATTCAGACCTCCCACATGAATTAAAAAGACACAATCATTTTGTGGAATTGCAACAAGAACACTTTCACAGAGGGTCTCTGCGTTGCTCAGAGAACGCTGTGAAGAAAATTGGCCGTCTTCAGTTAAATGAAATTATGGCAATTTTATACTGACACTAAATATGATCGTATTTATTTTACAGTTATAAAAGAAAGATGAAATATAAGAAGTTTATAATTTGATTGTTACTATATTTAGAAAGCGTTTCGATCATTTCACTTATGATTTGTCGTATTTTCATACTTTTATCATTTTTGTATTGTGTGCTTGTGTCCTCAAAAGTTACTACTGTTGAATTGCCGTTGAATTGCGACTCTACTTTGTCTCTATATGTCTTTATCTTCCCTTATACACTACACTTTTCCATGTGCTAACATTTACTATACCACAATATACTTTACCAGTCTGTCTATCCTGCCCTCTATCCACCATTTATAGTGACAATACAGTCTACCAGTCTGTCTATACACCATTTATAGTGACAATATAGTCTACCAGTCTGTCTATACACCATTTATAGTGACAATACAGTCTACCAGTCTGTCTATCCACCATTTATAGTGACAATATAGTCTACCAGTCTGTCTATACACCATTTATAGTGATAATACCATCTACCAGTCTGTCTATCCTGCCCTCTATCTACCATTTATAGTGACAATATAGTCTACCAGTCTGTCTATCCACCATTTATAGCGACAATACAGTCTACCAGTCTAACTGTCTATCCTGCCCTCTATCCACCATTCATAGTGACAATAGTGGTAGGTGGATTGCTTTCGCCCAGATCTGAAACAGGCTAACTGGCAATTATACCACAGACAAAAGCATTCAAATCTGCATGAATATGCAACATGAATCAACAGGAAGAAACATTAAGAAGGATCAGTAGTGGGTCTACTCTACAGTTGATAAGGATCAGTAGTGGGTCTACTCTACAGTTGATAAGGATCAGTAGTGGGTCTACTCTCCACAGTTTATAAGGATCAGTAGTGGGTCTACTCTCCACAGTTTATAAGGATCAGTAGCGGGTCTACTCTGGACAGTTTATCAGGATCAGTAGTGGGTCTACTCTGGACAGTTGATAAGGATCAGTAGTGGGTCTACTCTCTACAGTTTATAAGGATCAGTAGTGGGTCTACTCTCTACAGTTTATAAGGATCAGTAGTGGGTCTACTCTGGACAGTTTATAAGGATCGGTAGTGGGTCTACTCTCTACAGTTTATAAGGATCAGTAGTGGGTCTACTCTGGACAGTTTATAAGGATCAGTAGTGGGTCTACTCTGGACAGTTTATAAGGATCAGTAGTGGGTCTACTCTGGACAGTTTATCAGGATCAGTAGTGGGTCTACTCTGGACAGTTTATAAGGATCTGTAGTGGGTCTACTCTCCACAGTTCATAAGGATCAGTTTCATCTGGAAGTTTATAAGGATCAGTAGTGGGTCTACTCTGGACAGTTTATCAGGATCAGTAGTGGGTCTACTCTGGACAGTTCATAAGGATCAGTAGTGGGTCTACTCTGGACAGTTTAGAAGGATCTGTAGTGGGTCTACTCTCCACAGTTCATAAGGATCAGTAGTGGGTCAACTCTGGACAGTTTATAAGGATCAGTAGTGGGTCTACTCTGGACAGTTTATCAGGATCAGTAGTGGGTCTACTCTGGACAGTTCATAAGGATCAGTAGTGGGTCTACTCTGGACAGTTTAGAAGGATCAGTAGTGGGTCTACTCTGGACAGTTTATAAGGATCAGTAGTGGGTCTACTCTGGACAGTTTATAAGGATCAGTAGTGGGTTTACTCTCTACAGTTGAGAAGGATCAGTAGTGGGTCTACTCTCCACAGTTTATAAGGATCAGTAGTGGGTCTACTCTGGACAGTTTATCAGGATCAGTAGTGGGTCTACTCTCAACAGTTAATAAGGATCAGTAGTGGGTCTACTCTGGACAGTTGATAAGGATCAGTAGTGGGTCTACTCTGGACAGTTAAAAAGATCTGTATTGGGTCTACTCTGGACAGTATAAGGTCTACAAAGGCACAGTAGCAGGCCCGTCTGGCTGTATTTTTCTTCTTGAAACTTCTTATGGCTAGGGTTTCTGCTTGCTGCATCCTCTACAACATTCCGCTGAAAAGGCAGTGCGCGAAATTCAAAAATATTTTTCCGTATTTCCACATTAACAAGTATAACCAAATGAAAGATAAACTTCTGTGATTTCAAAAGCACACCATATGATCATGTTAGGTCATAGCCAAGTTACAAGAACACACACATACATTTTTCCAGCCAATGAGAGGAGTCACAAAACTCAGAAATATAGATCAAATTAATCACTACCCTTTGATGATCTTCATCACATGACACTCATAGGACATCATTTTACAAAATACATGTATGTTTTGTTCGGTAAAGTGAATTTATATCCAGAAATCTCAGTTTACATTGGCGTGGAAAATGCGCTAGGGTTTCCCTTAGCCGATAATTTAAAAAAATAAAAAATTGAATAAATCAAATTGTCTTGGAGAGGCTGTCTATCATAGCCTACACCACTGAATTCGCACTTCAACACCATTCTCTCACACCTTGCATGCATGTTAGCCTGCGGCTGGAGAGAGAGAGAGAGAGAGAGAGAGAGAGAGAGAGAGAGAGAGAGAGAGAGAGAGAGAGAGAGAGAGAGAGAGAGAGAGAGAGAGAGAGAGACCGACCTTTGGCCACTGTTAATTGTGAAGATGGAGGCCTTTTTTTATTGAAGTAAAACATAAGTTTGAGGAAAAAGAGCTTATAGTGAAAAGCCTAAAAGGAGAATTTAATATCAATTGTAATATTGTAGTGGAAGATGAGAGGCACGTTGGGATGGCCAAATGTGCAACTCCCTATTCAGGTAGGATGCAATTTTATCATAATTATTTTTTTACTTCCTTATTATTATTGTAAGCCTATTTATTAATTGAAACCATTTTTTTTTTTTTTTTTACATGCAAAACCTGTTTTGTTTATTCTTTTGAGACATTTTATTTGGCTAAATTAAATTCCATAAATGCTGTGTTTCCCCCAATATAATAATGCTGTGCTTGCCCCAATATAATAATGCTGTGTTTCCCCCAATATAATAATGCTGTGTTTCCCCCAATATAATAATGCTGTGTTTCCCCCAATATAATAATGCTGTGTTTCCCCCAATATAAAAATCCTGTGTTTCCCCCTATATAATAATGCTGTGTTTCCCCCAATATAATAATGCTGTGTTTATCCCAATATAATAATGCTGTGTTTGTCCCTATATAATAATGCTGTGTTTCCCCCTATATAATAATGCTGTGTTTCCCCCAATATAATAATGCTGTGTTTCCCCAATATAATAATGCTGTGTTTCCCCCTATATAATAATGCTGTGTTTCCCCCATATAATAATGCTGTGTTTCCCCTATATACTAATGCTGTGTTTCCCCCAATATAATAATGCTGTGTTTATCCCAATATAATAGTGCTGTGTTTCCCCCTATATAATAATGCTGTGTTTCCCCCTATATAATAATGCTGTGTTTCCCCCAATATAATAATGCTGTGTTTATCCCAATATAATAATGCTGTGTTTCCCCCAATATAATAATGCTGTGTTTGCCCCAATATAATAATGCTGTGTTTCCCCCAATATAATAATGCTGTGTTTCCCCCAATATAAAAATCCTGTGTTTCCCCCTATATAATAATGCTGTGTTTCCCCCAATATAATAATGCTGTGTTTATCCCAATATAATAATGCTGTGTTTGTCCCTATATAATAATGCTGTGTTTCCCCCTATATAATAATGCTGTGTTTATCCCAATATAATAATGCTGTGTTTGTCCCTATATAATAATGCTGTGTTTCCCCCTATATAATAATGCTGTGTTTCCCCCTATATAATAATGCTGTGTTTCCCCCAATATAATAATGCTGTGTTTCCCCCAATATAATAATGCTGTGTTTCTCCCAATATACTAATGCTGTGTTTCCCCCTATATAATAATGCTGTGTTTCCCCCAATATAATAATGCTGTGTTTCCCCCACTATAATAATGCTGTGTTTCCCCCAATATACTAATGCTGTGTTTCCCCCAATATAATAATGCTGTGTTTCCCCCAATATAATAATGCTGTGTTTCCCCCTATATAATAATGCTGTGTTTCCCCCAATATAATAATGCTGTGTTTGCCCCAATATAATAATGCTGTGTTTGTCCCTATATAATAATGCTGTGTTTGTCCCAATATAATAATGCTGTGTTTCCCCAAATATAATAATGCTGTGTTTCCCCCTATATAATAATGCTGTGTTTCCCCCAATATAATAATGCTGTGTTTCCCCCAATATAATAATGCTGTGTTTCCCAATATAATAATGCTGTGTTTCCCCCAATATAATAATGCTGTGTTTCCCCCAATATAATAATGCTGTGTTTCCCCCAATATAATAATGCTGTGTTTCCCCCAATATAATAATGCTGTGTTTCCCCCAATATAATAATGCTGTGTTTCCCCAATATAATAATGCTGTGTTCCCCCAATATAATAATGCTGTGTTTCCCCCTATATAATAATGCTGTGTTTCCCCCTATATAATAATGCTGTGTTTCCCCCAATATAATAATGCTGTGTTTGCCACAATATAATCATGCAAATTTGCTGCTCATATATTCACAAAAAAACAATAGCTTGATTTTCTTTTGATATACACCCTAATAACGTTTTTTTTAAACGTTTGTGAAGGTTACTATTAAGCTTTAGCTACTGCAGGCCTATGATAAGAAAGCAGTGCGCACAATCTAAGTTGAGGAGGAATGTTTCAGGCCTACCAGAGTTAATCCTACTATATAAAATTATAATGCTTATCTTTATACAAAATATTCTGATAGATAATGAATGATTTACCCTCCTTCTGTATGTGTGTCTCTGTCTAACAGACTCAGTCGTCATCTGACATAATGAAATGCGTGTCTCTGTCTAGCAGACTCAGTCGCCGTCTGACATAATGAAATGCATGTCTCTGTCTAACAGACTCAGTCGCCATCTGACATAATGAATACAATCCCTATTGTAAAGAGTTTATGTCTTGTGGCTGGGGGGGGCTCAACCATTGTGTGTTTTCTACAGTATAATGGGTGAAATGTAATGTGCCTGGGTGCGCGTGGCACTCAGTGCCGATGTGTCAGAGCATCGCATCCCCACAGTCCCCCAACCACCCCCGAGAACATCGTCAGGGGCCTATAGAGACGCAAGGCTATGGTGGTAAATTGGCAAAGCGACTAAATGTGACAGCGGAAGTCATAAAATACCATTTTGTAGGATCAGTGTTTTTCCTCCTTTCTCTTCCCTCAGCGCATCACAATCAATGCTTCAATTTCAACTAATGTGATTTATCTTAGGGAAAATCCAACTGATTCACTTGCTTGGGCCGGAGCAGAGGAGAGGAGAGGAGAGGAGAGGAGAGGAGAGGAGAGGAGAGGAGAGGAGAGGAGAGGAGAGGAGAGAGAGGAGAGGAGAGGAGAGAGAGAGAGAGAGAGAGGAGAGAGAGAGAGAGAGAGAGAGAGAGAGAGAGAGAGAGAGAGAGAGAGAGAGAGAGAGAGAGAGAGAGAGGGGTAGAGAGAGAGATGAGAGGTAGAGAGAGAGAGGGAGAGATACCAGTCAGCCACAAGGTACTGTACTGTATCTAACTCAAAGACACCACTTTGATTTCCAACACTTGTTGGTCGTACTACATGCCTACCTTGTGTATAATAAAACCATTCCAGTCATTTCTTCAGGATAGATTATAAAGATATGACACTTCCCTATCTGCCTGTTCCTGACGATAAATGAGATGGAGCTCTGAAACATTTTCATCAATGTCAACGTTAATGTTATTTGAATTTCTCTCTCTCTCAGTGGAGGCAGCTACCCAGACTGTGGCCCGAACGGCTCTGTACTGTGCACTACTTGTAATCAAGACCCGTAGTGCACTATAGGGGAATAGGGTACCATTTGGGATGCACTACCAGTCTGTAAGTGTTGGTGTTCAGCAGGCACTACCTGCCAATCACCAGAGAGTAGATCTATCTGTACTGCTACTATCTATTCACACTGTTTCTCCTCATCGTTGAGGGTCAACTGGGTGCTGCTGGTATCTATTCACACTGTTTCTCCTCATGGTTGAGGGTCAACTGGGTACTGCTGGTATCTATTCACACTGTTTCTCCTCATAGTTGAGGGTCAACTGGGTACTGCTGGTATCTATTCACTCTGTTTCTCCTCATAGTTGAGGGTCAACTGGGTACTGCTGGTATCTATTCACTCTGTTTCTCCTCATAGTTGAGGGTCAACTGGGTACTGCTGGTATCTATTCACTCTGTTTCTCCTCATAGTTGAGGGTCAACTGGGTACTGCTGGTATCTATTCACTCTGTTTCTCCTCATAGTTGAGGGTCAACTGGGTACTGCTGGTATCTATTCACTCTGTTTCTCCTCATAGTTGAGGGTCAACTGGGTACTGCTGGTAACTACTCTCTTTTCAGATCAAATTAAACGTTATTGGTCACATGCGCCGAATACAACAAATAAAGACGTTACTGTGAAACGCTTACTTACAAGCCCTTAACCGACAATGCAGTTAAATAAAAAGAGTTAAGAAAATATTTACTACATAAACTAAAGTTTCCCTTTGTGGTCCGTAATAGTTTTTAAGCCCCGCCACATCTGCTGGGTAGGGATACCGTAATGACAGAAGTCCCCCTCTACTGGGTTAGACTGTAGTTCTGCTGGTTAGGGACACCCTAACTACTCCCCCTCTACTAGGTTAGACTGTAGTTCTGTTGGTTAGGGATGCCGTAATGACAGAACACCCCCTCTACTGGGTTAGACTGTAGTTCTGCTGGTTAGGGACACCCTAACTACTCCCCCTCTACTGGGTTAGACTGTAGTTCTGTTGGTTAGGGACACCCTAACTACTCCCCCTCTACTGGGTTAGACTGTAGTTCTGCTGGTTAGGGACACCCTAACTACTCCCCCTCTACTGGGTTAGACTGTAGTTCTGTTGGTTAGGGATGCCGTAATGACAGAACACCCCCTCTACTGGGTTAGACTGTAGTTCTGCTGGGTAGGGATACCCTAATGACAGAACACCCCCTCTACTGGGTTAAAGACTGTAGTTCTGCTGGGTAGGGATACCCTAATGACAGAACACCCCCTCTACTGGGTTAGACTGTAGTTCTGCTGGGTAGGGACACCCTAACTACTCCCCCTCTACTGGGTTAGACTGTAGTTCTGTTGGTTAGGGACACCCTAACTACATCCCCTCTACTGGGTTAGACTGTAGTTCTGTTGGTTAGGGACACCCTAACTACTCCCCCTCTACTGGGTTAGACTGTAGTTCTGCTGGGTAGGGATACCCTAATGACAGAACTCCCCTTCTACTGGGTTAGACTGTAGTTCTGCTGGGTGGGGATACCCTAATGACAGAACTCCCCCTCTACTGGGTTAGACTGTAGTTCTGTTGGGTAGGAATACCCTAATGACAGAACTCCCCCTCTACTGGGTTAGACTGTAGTTCTGCTGGGTAAGGACACCCTAACTACTCCCCCTCCACTGGGATAGACTGTAGTTCTTCTGGGTAGGAATACCCTAACTACATCCCCTCCACTGGGTTAGACTGTAGTTCTGCTGGGTAGGGACCCCCTAACTCCCCTCCACTGGGTTAGACTGTAGTTCTGCTGGGTAGGGACACCCTAACTACTCCCCCTCCACTGGGTTAGACTGTAGTTCTGCTGGGTAGGGAAACCCTAACTCCCCTCCACTGGGTTAGACTGTGACAAAGAACATTTTTATTAGATTTTTAAATTTGAATATTGACAGAAAATACATTTCTAGTACATCAAGGACCTGGGGAAGAGTTGCAATGGGAGAGAAGAAGAGAAGGGTTGCATGGGAGAGAAGAAGAGAAGAGTTGCATGGGAGAAGAAGAGAAGAGTTGCACGGGAGAGAAGAAGAGAAGAAGAGAAGAGTTGCACGGGAGAGAAGAAGAGAAGAGTTGCATGGGAAAGAAGAAGGGAAGCGTTGCACAGGAGAGAAGAAGGGAAGCGTTGCACGGGAGAGAAGAAGAGAAGCGTTGCACAGGAGAGAAGAAGAGAAGAGTTTCACAGGAGAGAAGAAGAGAAGAGTTGCACGGGAAAGAAGAAGAGAAGAGTTGCACAGGAGAGAAGAAGAGAAGAGTTGCACGGGAGAGAAGAAGAGAAGAGTTGCACAGGAGAGAAGAAGAGAAGAGTTGCACAGGAGAGAAGAAGAGAAGAGTTTCACAGGAGAGAAGAAGAGAAGAGTTGCACGGGAAAGAAGAAGAGAAGAGTTGCATGGGAAAGAAGAAGAGAAGTTGCATGGGAGAGAAGAAGAGAAGAGTTGCACGGGAGAGAAGAAGAGAAGAGTTGCACAGGAGAGAAGAAGAGAAGAGTTGCACAGGAGAGAAGAAGAGAAGAGTTGCACAGGAGAGAAGAAGAGAAGAGTTGCACGGGAAAGAAGAAGAGAAGAGTTGCATGGGAAAGAAGAAGAGAAGTTGCATGGGAGAGAAGAAGAGAAGAGTTGCACGGGAGAGAAGAAGAGAAGAGTTGCACAGGAGAGAAGAAGAGAAGAGTTGCACAGGAGAGAAGAAGAGAAGAGTTGCACAGGAGAGAAGAAGAGAAGCGTTGCACAGGAGAGAAGAAGAGAAGCGTGTTTGAAATCCCCCAAAAAATAAGAAGAAAAATAGCTTGCGACATGTTTAATTTTTTGCCCAGCAGCTCTCATGTTGGAAAACATTGGAGACCCCTGCCTAACTGCTTCTATTTCCACTGGGTCACTCCAGGAAGAAGTACACAGACCTGGGTTTTAATAGGGATCAAAGTGCAAAATTTGCCCACCTGGCACAGCGGCAAGGCTGAATTAAGAGTATTTTGGAAGACAACAAATGATATTTGAACCCAGTTCTAGAGGCCTACTCTTTGAATGGAGATGAAACCTATATAATGAATGCATACACACACACACAGTTGTTAATTTCTGGACAGCCACGGGACTAGATTGCATGGAGATTCAGTGGAGCATGGAACCTCAGACTGAATACTGGGTCAGCTAACAATGTTACTCTGAACTGACACACACACACACACAAAGACACACACGCGGTCAGCTAACAATCTCAATCCGAACTGACACACACACACACACACAAGACACACACACGGTCAATTTACAATCTCAATCCGAACTGACACACACACAAGACACACACACGGTCAGCTAACAATCTCAATCCGAACTGACACACACACACACAAGACACACACACGGTCAGCTAACAATCTCAATCCGAACTGACACACACACACACACACGGTCAGCTAACAATATCAATCCGAACTGACACACACACACACACACAAGACACACACGCGGTCAGCTAACAATCTCACACTGAACTGACACACACACAAGACACACACACGGTCAATTTACAATCTCAATCCGAACTGACACACACACACACACAAGACACACACACGGTCAGCTAACAATCTCAATCCGAACTGACACACACACACACAGAAGACACACACACGGTCAGCTAACAATCTCTGACACAGTGGATCTGAGCTTCATATCAGTCGACAACCACTGCTCACCAATTTGAAACCAAAGATAATGGGAGACACTGGACTGAGACTGAGTTTATCTCTTTCTTACATCAAGTCCAAACCTACAAAATACTCTCTTGAATGGTCCTCTCGGCCTGTTTTATCTCAGTTTCCTTCTCAAATCAAAAACACTAAAAATGTAAAGAGAGAAAACAAAACGGTCTCTATTTCTCTCCTCTAGCGTCTCTTGAAGGTGGTTCAACTTTAAAAGGTTTGCAAGCCGTGCATGCCTGAGCATACTTTACCACGACTTTGTAAGAGTCAAAAGGCCAATGGTGTTCATATGAGTTGTAATCTAACTCAAACCCTGGAAATGACCCTATCAGTATACTGACGCGTATTCATTTAAGTGACACTGATCATCGTATTATCACCTGGCATCTGTATTTTACACGCTTCCACCCAATGACATCATCAGGACGAGACTACTTAAATGGCGACCTTAACCTTTCAACGGTAATGACACAGGCAATCTGAGAATGACTCCAAAATGGCACCCTATTTAATTAACGCACTACTTTTGACCAGGGAACATAGGGCTCTTCTCAAAAGTAGTGCACTATATAATGGGATTAGGGTGTGAAGCGGGACTTTCTATTTCCTGTGCATTGATAGAAAAAGTATAATTTATTGAAGACCACACAACTGATTGCCTGTAGCCGAGAAACAGAGAGAGAGAAAGCGAGAGAGAGAAGAGAGAGAGAGAGAGAGAGAGAGAGAGGAGAGATAAAGAAAGGAGAGAGAGAAAGAGAGTGAGAGAGAGAACTGACACACACATTATTATCTACCTCACTTCCTTTCGCAATGTTAACACGTTTCCCATGCCAATAAAGCCCCTCGAATTGAAATTGAATTGAGAGAAAGAGAGGGAGAGGGAGAGAGAGAGAGAGAGAGAGAGAGAGAGAGAGAGAGAGAGAGAGAGAGAGAGAGAGAGAGAGAGAGAGAGAGAGAGAAAAAACATGTTTTTAGAAATGTGTGCAAATTATTGAAAATTAAATACAGAAAATTCAAATTAGTGGATTCAGACATTCCAGCCACACCCGTTGCTGACAGGTATATACAATTCAGCACAGGTCCATGCAGTCTCCAAAGATAAACAATGGCGGTAGAATGGCCTTACTGAAGAGCTCAGTGACTTTCAACGTGGCACCGTCTGTCCTCATAAGATGCCACCTTTCCAACAAGTCAGTTCATCAAATTCCTGCCCTGTTAAAGCTGCCCCGATCAACTAACCCGGACGATGAAGCCATTTGTATATATATAAGTATAAGTGCTGTTATTATGAAGTGGCAACACTCACTACCGAGTTCCAAACTGCCTCTGGAAGCAACACTCACTACCGAGTTCCAAACTGCCTCTGGAAACAACACTCACTACCGAGTTCCAAACTGCCTCTGGAAGCAACATTCACTACCGAGTTCCAAACTGCCTCTGGAACCAACACTCACTACAGAGTTCCAAACTGCCTCTGGAAGCAACGTCAGCACAAGAACTGTTCGTCGGGAGCGTCATGAAATGGGTTTCCATGGCTGAGCAGCTGCACACAAGCCTCCGATCACCATGCACAATGCCAAGCCAATTGAACACCTTTGGGATGAATGGGAAAACTGACAGCGAGCCAGGCATAATCGCAAAACATCAGTGAAGGACATCTCTTGTGGCTGAATGGAAGCAAGTCCCCGCAGTAATGTTCCAACATCTAGTGGAAAGCCTTCCCAGAAGAGTGGAGGCTCTTATAGCAGCAATGTTCCAACATCTAGTGGAAAGCCTTCCCAGAAGAGTGGAGGCTGTTATAGCAGCAATGTTCCAACATCTAGTGGAAAGCCTTCCCAGAAGAGTGGAGGCTGTTATAGCAGCAATGTTCCAACATCTAGTGGAAAGCCTTCCCAGAAGAGTGGAGGCTGTTATAGCAGCAATGTTCCAACATCTAGTGGAAAGCCTTCCCAGAAGAGTGGAGGCTGTTATAGCAGCAATGTTCCAACATATAGTGGAAAGCCCTCTCCAAAAGAGTGGAGGCTGTTATAGCAGCAATGTTCCAACATCTAGTGGAAAGCCTTCCCAGAAGAGTGGAGGCTGTTATAGCAGCAATGTTCCAACATCTAGTGGAAAGCCTTCCCAGAAGAGTGGAGGCTGTTATAGCAGCAATGTTCCAACATCTAGTGGAAAGCCCTCTCCAGAAGAGTGGAGGCTGTTATAGCAGCAATGTTCCAACATCTAGTGGAAAGCCCTCCCAGAAGAGTGGAGGCTGTTATAGCAGCAATGTTCCAACATCTAGTGGAAAGCCCTCTCCAGAAGAGTGGAGGCTGTTATAGCAGCAATGTTCCAACATCTAGTGGAAAGCCCTCTCCAGAAGAGAGCAGAACAAGGGGGGCCAACTCCATATTAAAGCCCATGATTTTGGAATGAGATGTTTGATGAGCAGGTGTCCACATATTTTTGATCAGTCCTGTTCTGAAGCCATCCCAGCCTTGCTCTGGACGTATACTTGGGGTTATTGTCCTGTGTTACTATGTGAGCAATCCTTGCCCCAGTCTAAGGTTGTTTGCAATCTGAAGCTGGTTTTCATAAAGGATTTTCTTGCATTTTGCTCCATTCATTGTTCCCTCTATCCTTTTTTTATTTTTTACATTTATTTTAATTTATCCCCTTTTCTCCCCAATTTTGTGGTATCCAATTGTTAGTAGTTACTATCTTGTTTCATTGCTACAACTCCCGTACAGGCTCAGGATAGACGAAGGTCGAAAGGCATTTGTCCTCTGAAACACAACCCAACCAAGCCACACTGCTTCTTAACACAGCGCATTTCCAACCCGGAAGCCAGCCGCACCAATCTGTCGGAGGAAACACTGTGCACCTGGCGACCTTGGTTAGCGCGCACTGCGCCCGGCCCACCACAGGAGTCGCTGGTACGCGATGAGACAACGATATCCCTACCGGCCAAACCCCCCCTAACCCGGACGACGCTAGGCCAATTGTGCGTCGCCCCACGGACCTCCCGGTTGCGGCCAGCTGCGACAGAGCCTGGGTGCGAACCCAGAATCTCCGGTGACACAGCTAGCGCTGCGATGCAGTGCCCACTGCGCCACCCGGGAGGTGAGTTCCCTCTATCCTTACCAGTCTCTCAGTCCCTGCCACTTAAAAAGCATCCCCAAAGCATGATGCTGCCACCTCCATGCTTCACAGTAGGGATGGTGTTAGTTCATCATTATGAACTGCACCTGGTTTTCTTCAGACCTGACGCTTTGCATTCAGGCCAAAGAATATTTTGCTTTATGCTCTGAGAGTCTGTCATGTTTTTGTCATTTTTTTTTTGAAAAACTCCAGGCGTGATGTCATGTGTCTTTTTCTCAGGCTTCCGTCTGGCTGCTCTTCCATAAAGCACAGATTAGTGATGTGCTGTAGAGGCTGGTCTTCCATAAAGCACAGATTAGTATAGTGCTGTAGAGGCTGCTCTTCCATAAAGCACAGATTAGTGATGTGCTGTAGAGGCTGGTCTTCCATAAAGCACAGATTAGTATAGTGCTGTAGAGGCTGCTCTCCCATGAAGCACAGATTAGTGAAGTGCTGTAGAGACTGTTGTCCGTCTGACAGGTTCTCCCATCTCTGCCAAGGAACTCTGTAGTTCTGTCAGAGTGGTCATTGGGTTCTTGGTCACCTCTCTGACCAAGGTCCTTCTTGTCCGCTTGCTCAGTTTGGTCGGACGGCCAGCTCTAGGCAGAGGGTAGTTCCATATTTTTCAATTTCCCAATGATGAAGACCACTGTGCTCTTAGAAACTTCAACATTCTATAAATTGTTTACCCTTCCACAGACAAGTGCCTCATCTCTGAGATCTACAGACAGTTCCTTGGACTTCATGCTATAGTTTAAAGGTGGTATCTAGAACCAAAAAGGGTTCTTCAAAAACGGTCCTTCTGTAGCTCAGTTGGTAGAGCATGGCGCTTGTAACGCCAGGGTAGTGGGTTCGATTCCCGGGACCACCCATACGTAGAATGTATGCACACATGACTGTAAGTCGCTTTGGATAAAAGCGTCTGCAAAATGGCATATATTATTATTATATTTTATTATTCTTCGGCTGTCCCCATAGGAGAACTCTTTTAAGAACCCTTTTTGGTTCCAGGTGAAACCCTTTTGTTTCCAGGTAGAACAGGTTTGGGTTCCATGTAGAACCCTTTTGTTTCCAGGTAGAACAGGTTTGGTTTCCATGTAGAACCCTTTTGTTTCCAGGTAGAACAGGTTTGGGAACCTGGAAACAGAAAGGGTTTCACCTAGAACCAAAAAGTGTTCCCCTAACAGGATGTTACTCTATTCAACTAACAGGATGCTACTCTATTCAACTAACAGGATGCTACTCTATTCAACTAACAGGATGTTATTCTATTCAACTAACAGGATGTTACTCTATTTAACTAACAGGATGTTACTCTATTCAACTAACAGGATGTTACTCTATTCAACTAACAGGATGTTATTCTATTCAACTAACAGGATTTTACTCTATTCAACTAACAGGATGTTATTCTATTCAACTAACAGGATGTTATTCTATTCAACTAACAGGATGTTACTCTATTCAACTAACAGGATGTTATTCTATTCAACTAACAGGATGTTATTCTATTCAACTAACAGGATTTTACTCTATTCAACTAACAGGATGTTATTCTATTCAACTAACAGGATGTTATTCTATTCAACTAACAGGATTTTACTCTATTCAACTAACAGGATGTTATTCTATTCAACTAACAGGATTTTACTCTATTCAACTAACAGGATGTTACTCTATTCAACTAACAGGATGTTACTCTATTCAACTAACAGGATGTTACTCTGTTCAACTAACAGGATGTATTAGTCATGAAAGAAATAACACTCAATCAATTCCAGTGTACATGAAATACAAGATACATAACACTTGAATAGTACTTAACCATCACCAACGGGCTAAGACTTAATCTGATTACACGCGTCTTCAGTTCAGAATCATCTCTAAGAGAAAACTGTGTGTGTGTGTGTGTGTGTGTGTGTGTGTGTGTGTGTGTGTGTGTGTGTGTGTGTGTGTGTGTGTGTGTGTGTGTGTGTGTGTGTGTGTGTGTGTGTGTGTGTGTGTGTGTGTGTGTGTGTGTGTGTGTGTGTGTGTGTGTGTGTGTGTGTGTGTGATATACACAGGAGCTTGGTAGCAAGTTCTCAAAGTCTGAACAAATTTACTGTCCTTTTATTACCCCAACCGGAAGTAACATTTCTTTGCACTTTGCTAGTTAAAACAAAAGACAGGAACAACATACCCAGATTCTCATCTAATCAACTCAATTTAAATGCATCCGACAGACAAAATAACTATTTTTCTGTAACAATAAATCCATAGCACTTACAGTAAAATAGTTGCTCTCCCCGGTACATCCGTTGTGTTTATATACCCGTTAAATCATTTGTGTTTAATGTATTTAACATCCTTGAGTCGCTCCTCTTTTCAGTTCGCTGCAGCTAGCGACTGGAACGAGCTGCAACAGACACTCAAACTGGACAGTTTTATCTCCATCTCTTCGTTCAATGAATCAATCATGGACACAATTGTGATGTATTGTTGTCTTTACCTTCTTGCATTTGTGTTGTTGTCTGGGCCCAATAATGTGTGTACCATGTTTTGTGCTGCTGCCATGTTGTGCTGCTGTCATGTTGTCTTGCTACCGTGTTGTTGTCATGTTGTCTTGCTACCGTGTCATGTTGTCTTGCTACCGTGTTGTTGTCATGTTGTCTTGCTACCGTGTTGCTGTCATGTTGTCTTGCTACCGTGTTGTCTTGCTACCGTGTTGTCTTGCTACCGTGTTGCTGTCATGTTGTCTTGCTACCGTGTTGTCTTGCTACCATGTTGTTGTCATGTTGTCTTGCTACCGTGTTGTTGTCTTGCTACCGTGTTGTTGTCATGTTGTCTTGCTACCGTGTTGTTGTCATGTTGTCTTGCTACCGTGTTGTTGTCATGTTGTCTTGCTACCGTGTTGTTGTCATGTTGTCTTGCTACCGTGTTGTTGTCTTGCTACCGTGTTATTGTCATGTTGTCTTGCTACCATGTTGTTGTCATGTTGTCTAGCTACCATGTTGTTGTCTTGCTACCGTGTTGTTGTCATGTTGTCTTACTGCCGTGTTGCTGTGATGTTGTCTTGCTACCATGTTGTTGTCATGTTGTCTAGCTGCCATGTTGTTGTCTTGCTACCGTGTTGTTGTCATGTTGTCTTGCTACTGTGTTGTTGTCATGTTGTCTTGCTACCATGTTGTTGTCATGTTGTGTTGCAGCCCTTCTATGTAGTTGACTTATCATGTCTCTTTATGTAGTGTCCCCACAGGAGGCCTTTTACCTTTTGGTAGGTAGTCATTGTAAATAAGAATTTGTTCTTAACTGACTTGCCTAATTAAATTAAGGTTAAACATATATATATATATATAATGTACCTGTAAAATCAGTTGTGTTAATCTAGTGGTGCAGCGGTCTAAGGCACTGCATCTCAGTGCAAGAGGTGTCACTACAGTCCCTGGTTTGAATCCAGGCTGAATCACATCCGGCCATGATTGGGAGTCCCATAGGGCGGCGCACAATTAGCCCAGTGTTGTCCGGGTTTGGCCGGGGGAGGCCGTCATTGTAAATAAGAATTTGTTCTTAACTGACTTGCCTGGTAAAATGAAAGAAAAATAAGTTGTGTCAATCTACCTGTTAAATCAGTTAGAGAGAGAGAGAGAGAGAGTGTAGCCAAGCAATGGTAATGAGAGAGAAGCCAAGCAATGGTAATGAGAGAGAAGCCAAGCAATGCTAATGAGAGAGAAGCCAAGCAATGTTAACGAGAGAGAAGCCAAGCAATGGTAATGAGAGAGAAGCCAAGCAATGCTAACGAGAGAGAAGCCAAGCAATGCTAACGAGAGAGAAGCCAAGCAATGCTAACAAGAGAGAAGCCAAGCAATGGTAATGAGAGAGAAGCCAAGCAATGCTAACGAGAGAGAAGCCAAGCAATGCTAACGAGAGAGAAGCCAAGCAATTCTAACGAGAGAGAAGCCAAGCAATTCTAACGAGAGAGAAGCCAAGCAATGGTAATGAGAGAGAAGCCACGCAGGCAACATTTGCAGGCAAAATACATACACAAATAAATAAATAAATAAATAAATAAACAAGCCCAAAGAAAACAAATTAAATGCAAGTGGTCATAGAACAGGTGTTTTTATTCCTTTATTTACCCCTGTGGTGTTTGGTTATTATTTGGGAGTTTTGTGACCCTGGAGTCTGATTTACTGCGCTACTGAATTACCGAGCCTGTAGATGATCGCAGCAGGAGGGGAGATGGGAGAGGAAGATGGGTGGAGAGAGAGAGAGAGAGAGAGAGAGAGAGAGAGAGAGAGAGAGAGAGAGAGAGAGAGAGAGAGAGAGAGAGAGAGAGAGGTTGTGATGCCTGGGTTCCACAAACCAACCAATAATTCACAAAATGGGACAAACACTAAATTGAAACTCTGCATGCAGCATTCTGAAAAAAATATCCTCTGTGTACAACGTAAAACACAAAATATTGCATGCAGAGCAGAATTAGGCCCATAATTATCAAAATCCAGAAAAGAGACGTTAAATTCTACAACCACCTAAAAGGAAGCGAATCCCAAACCTTCCATTACAAAGCCATCACCTACAGAGAGATTAACCTGGAAAATAGTCCCCTAAGCAAGCTGGACCTGGGGCTCTGTTCACAAACACAAACACACCCCACAGAGCCCCAGAACAGCAATCACAATTAGACCCAACCAAATCATGAGAAAACAAAAAGATAATTACTTGACACATTGGAAAGATTTTACAAAAAAACTGAGCAAACTAGAATGTTATTTGGCCCTAAACAGAGAGCACACATTGGCAGAATACCTGACCACTGTGACTGACCCAAATTTAAGGAAAGCTTTGACTATGTACAGAGTCTGTGAGTATAGCCTTGCTATTGAGAATGGCCAGCGTAGGCAGACATGGCTCTCAAGAGAAGAAAGGCTATGTGCTCACTGCCCACAAAATGAGGTGGAAACTGAGCTGCACTTCCTAACCTCCTGCCCAATGTATGACCATATTAGAGATACATATTTCCCTCAGATTACACAGATCCACAAATAATTCGAAAACAAACCCAGTTTTGATAACCTCCCATATCTACTGGGTGAAATACCTGTGTGCATCACAGCAGCAAGATTTGTGACCTGTTGCCACGAGAAAAGGGCAACCAGTGAAGAACAAACACCATTGTAAATACAACCCACATTTATGTTTATTTATTTTACCTTTTGTACGTTAACTATTTGCACATTAGTACAACACTGAACGTAGAGATAATATGATATTTGAAATGTGTTGTGGAACTTCTGTGAGTGTCATGTTTACAGTACATTTTTTTGTGTTTATTTAAATTTTGTTTATCTATTTCACATGCTTTGGCAATGTAAACATATGTTTCCCCATGACAATAAAGCCCCTTAAATTGAAATTTAATTGAGAGAGAGAGAGAGAGAGAGAGACGCAGGATATTTTGTGGGGATTTGCACATCTAGAATGAGAGGGAGAGAGACATTAAAGAATCAGCTGTGTTAACCTGTTAATCTACCTGTTAAATCAATTATGTTAATCTACCTGTTAAATCAATTATGTTAATCTACCTGTTAAATCAATTATGTTAATATACCTGTTAAATCAATTATGTTAATCTACCTGTTAAATCAATTATGTTAATCTACCTGTTAAATCAATTATGTTAATCTACCTGTTAAATCAACTGTGTTAATCTACCTGTTAAATCAATTATGTTAATCTACCTGTAAAATCAATTATGTTTATCTACCTGTTAAATCAGTTGTGTTAACCTACCTGTTCAATTAATTATGTTAATGTCCCTCAATTGTGTGAATCTACCTGTTAAATTATGTTAATATATCTGGTAAATCAATTATGTTAATCTACCTGTTAAATCAATTATGTTAATCTACCTGTTAAATCAGTTGTGTTAATCTACCTGTTAAATCAATTATGTTAATCTACCTGTTAAATCAACTGTGTTAATCTACCTGTTAAATCAATTATGTTAATCTACCTGTTAAATCAATTATGTTAATCTACCTGTTAAATCAACTGTGTTAATCTACCTGTTAAATCAACTGTGTTAATCTACCTGTAAAATCAATTATGTTTATCTACCTGTTAAATCAGTTGTGTTAACCTACCTGTTAAATTAATTATGTTAATGTCCCTCAATTGTGTGAATCTACCTGTTAAATTATGTTAATATATCTGGTAAATCAATTATGTTAAATCAATTAGGTTAATTAGGTTAATCTACCTGTTAAATCAATCATGTTAATCTACCCGTTAAATCAATTATGTTAATCTACCTGTTAAATCAGTTGTGTTAATCTACCTGTTAAATCAATTATGTTAATCTACCTGTTAAATCAATTCTAATAATCTACCTATTAAATCAGGTGTGTTAATATACCTGTTAAATCAGTTGTGTGCTAAATCAGTTGTGTTAATCTACCTGTTAAATCAGCTGTGTTAATCTACCTGTTAAATCAACTGTGTTAATCTACCTGTTAAATCAATTATGTTAATCTACCTGTTAAATCAACTGTGTTAATCTACCTGTTAAATCAATTATGTTAATCTACCTGTTAAATCATATATGTTAATCTACCTGTTAAATCAATTATGTTAATCTACCTGTTAAATCATATATGTTAATCTACCTGTTAAATCAACTGTGTTAATCTACCTGTAAAATCAATTATGTTTATCTACCTGTTAAATCAGTTGTGTTAACCTACCTGTTAAATTAATTATGTTAATGTCCCTCAATTGTGTGAATCTACCTGTTAAATTATGTTAATATATCTGGTAAATCAATTATGTTAAATCAATTAGGTTAATTAGGTTAATCTACCTGTTAAATCAATCATGTTAATCTACCCGTTAAATCAATTATGTTAATCTACCTGTTAAATCAGTTGTGTTAATCTACCTGTTAAATCAATTATGTTAATCTACCTGTTAAATCAATTCTAATAATCTACCTATTAAATCAGGTGTGTTAATATACCTGTTAAATCAGTTGTGTGCTAAATCAGTTGTGTTAATCTACCTGTTAAATCAGCTGTGTTAATCTACCTGTTAAATCAACTGTGTTAATCTACCTGTTAAATCAATTATGTTAATCTACCTGTTAAATCAACTGTGTTAATCTACCTGTTAAATCAATTATGTTAATCTACCTGTTAAATCATATATGTTAATCTACCTGTTAAATCAATTATGTTAATCTACCTGTTAAATCATATATGTTAATCTACCTGTTAAATCAACTGTGTTAATCTACCTGTTAAATCAATTATGTTAATCTACCTGTTAAATCAATTATGTTAATCTACCTGTTAAATCAATTATGTTAATCTACCTGTTAAATCATATATGTTAATCTACCTGTTAAATCAACTCTGTTAATCTACCTGTTAAATCAATTATGTTAATCTACCTGTTAAATCAATTATGTTAATCTACCTGTTAAATCATATATGTTAATCTACCTGTTAAATCATATATGTTAATCTACCTGTTAAATCAACTCTGTTAATCTACCTGTTAAATCAATTATGTTAATCTACCTGTTAAATCAATTATGTTAATCTACCTGTTAAATCATATATGTTAATCTACCTGTTAAATCAACTCTGTTAATCTACCTGTTAAATCAATTATGTTAATCTACCTGTTAAATCAATTATGTTAATCTACCTGTTAAATCAACTATGTTAATCTACCTGTTAAATCAATTATGTTAATCTACCTGTTAAATCAATTATGTTAATCTACCTGTTAAATCAACTCTGTTAATCTACCTGTTAAATCAATTATGTTAATCTACCTGTTAAATCAATTAGGTTAATCTACCTGTTAAATCAATTATGTTAATCTACCTGTTAAATCAATTATGTTAATCTACCTGTTAAATCAATTATGTTAATCTACCTGTTAAATCAATTATGTTAATCTACCTGTTAAATCAATTATGTTAATCTACCTGTTAAATCAATTATGTTAATCTACCTGTTAAATCAATTATGTTAATCTACCTGTTAAATCAATTATGTTAATCTACCTGTTAAATCAACTCTGTTAATCTACCTGTTAAATCAATTATGTTAATCTACCTGTTAAATCAATTATGTTAATCTACCTGTTAAATCAATTATGTTAATCTACCTGTTAAATCAATTATGTTAATCTACCTGTTAAATCAACTCTGTTAATCTACCTGTTAAATCAATTATGTTAATCTACCTGTTAAATCAATTATGTTAATCTACCTGTTAAATCAACTCTGTTAATCTACCTGTTAAATCAATTATGTTAATCTACCTGTTAAATCAATTATGTTAAATCAATTATGTTAATCTACCTGTTAAATCAATTATGTTAATCTACATGTTAAATCAATTATGTTAATCTACCTGTTAAATCATATATGTTAATCTACCTGTTAAATCAATTATGTTAATCTACCTGTTAAATCAGTTGTGTTAATGTACCTGTTAAATTAATTATGTTAATGTCCCTCAATTGTGTGAATCTACCTGTTAAATTATGCTAATATATCTGTTAAATCAATTATGTTAATCTACCTGTTAAATCAATTAGGTTAATTAGGTTAATCTACCTGTTTAATCAATTATGTTAATCTACCTATTAAATCAGGTGTGTTAATCTACCTTAAATCAGTTGTGTGTTAAATCAATTATGATAATCTACCTGTTAAATCAGCTGTGTTAATCTACCTGTTAAATCAACTGTGTTAATCTACCTGTTAAATCAATTATGTTAATCTACCTGTTAAATCAATTATGTTAATCTACCTGTTAAATCAGTTGTGTTAATCTACCTGTTAAATCAATTATGTAATCTACCTGTTAAATCAATTATGTTAATCTACCTGTTAAATCAATTATGTTAATCTACCTGTTAAATCAATTATGTTAATCTACCTGTTAAATCAATGATGTTAATCTACCTGTTTAATCAACTGTGTTAATCTACCTGTTAAATCAGTTGTGTGTTAAATCAGGTGTGTTGATCTACCTGTTAAATCAGGTGTGTTGATCTACCTGTTAAATCAGGTGTGTTGATCTACCTGTTAAATCAGGTGTGTTGATCTACCTGTTAAATCAGGTGTGTTGATCTACCTGTTAAATCAATTATGTTAATCTACCTGTTAAATCAATTATGTTAATCTACCTGTTAAATCATATATGTTAATCTACCTGTTAAATCATATATGTTAATCTACCTGTTAAATCAACTCTGTTAATCTACCTGTTAAATCAATTATGTTAATCTACCTGTTAAATCAATTATGTTAATCTACCTGTTAAATCATATATGTTAATCTACCTGTTAAATCAACTCTGTTAATCTACCTGTTAAATCAATTATGTTAATCTACCTGTTAAATCAATTATGTTAATCTACCTGTTAAATCAACTATGTTAATCTACCTGTTAAATCAATTATGTTAATCTACCTGTTAAATCAATTATGTTAATCTACCTGTTAAATCAACTCTGTTAATCTACCTGTTAAATCAATTATGTTAATCTACCTGTTAAATCAATTAGGTTAATCTACCTGTTAAATCAATTATGTTAATCTACCTGTTAAATCAATTATGTTAATCTACCTGTTAAATCAATTATGTTAATCTACCTGTTAAATCAATTATGTTAATCTACCTGTTAAATCAATTATGTTAATCTACCTGTTAAATCAATTATGTTAATCTACCTGTTAAATCAATTATGTTAATCTACCTGTTAAATCAATTATGTTAATCTACCTGTTAAATCAACTCTGTTAATCTACCTGTTAAATCAATTATGTTAATCTACCTGTTAAATCAATTATGTTAATCTACCTGTTAAATCAATTATGTTAATCTACCTGTTAAATCAATTATGTTAATCTACCTGTTAAATCAACTCTGTTAATCTACCTGTTAAATCAATTATGTTAATCTACCTGTTAAATCAATTATGTTAATCTACCTGTTAAATCAACTCTGTTAATCTACCTGTTAAATCAATTATGTTAATCTACCTGTTAAATCAATTATGTTAAATCAATTATGTTAATCTACCTGTTAAATCAATTATGTTAATCTACATGTTAAATCAATTATGTTAATCTACCTGTTAAATCATATATGTTAATCTACCTGTTAAATCAATTATGTTAATCTACCTGTTAAATCAGTTGTGTTAATGTACCTGTTAAATTAATTATGTTAATGTCCCTCAATTGTGTGAATCTACCTGTTAAATTATGCTAATATATCTGTTAAATCAATTATGTTAATCTACCTGTTAAATCAATTAGGTTAATTAGGTTAATCTACCTGTTTAATCAATTATGTTAATCTACCTATTAAATCAGGTGTGTTAATCTACCGGTTAAATCAGTTGTGTGTTAAATCAATTATGATAATCTACCTGTTAAATCAGCTGTGTTAATCTACCTGTTAAATCAACTGTGTTAATCTACCTGTTAAATCAATTATGTTAATCTACCTGTTAAATCAATTATGTTAATCTACCTGTTAAATCAGTTGTGTTAATCTACCTGTTAAATCAATTATGTAATCTACCTGTTAAATCAATTATGTTAATCTACCTGTTAAATCAATTATGTTAATCTACCTGTTAAATCAATTATGTTAATCTACCTGTTAAATCAATGATGTTAATCTACCTGTTTAATCAACTGTGTTAATCTACCTGTTAAATCAGTTGTGTGTTAAATCAGGTGTGTTGATCTACCTGTTAAATCAGGTGTGTTGATCTACCTGTTAAATCAGGTGTGTTGATCTACCTGTTAAATCAGGTGTGTTGATCTACCTGTTAAATCAGGTGTGTTGATCTACCTGTTAAATCAGGTGTGTTGATCTACCTGTTAAATCAGGTGTGTTGATCTACCTGTTAAATCAGGTGTGTTGATCTACCTGTTAAATCAGGTGTGTTGATCTACCTGTTAAATCAGGTGTGTTGATCTACCTGTTAAATCAGGTGTGTTGATCTACCTGTTAAATCAGGTGTGTTGATCTACCTGTTAAATCAGGTGTGTTGATCTACCTGTTAAATCAAACAACCATGGATAGTGTCACGACAGCAACATACTTCTGTGAGACCTGTATTTATTACCTCAGTTGTCAAAAGTGTTCAGTGGGAAACTGTGATTTGATCTTTATCTCACAGTTGTCAAAAGTACAGAGTCTTCTTTTTCTGTTGTGAGCATCAAAACTAAAGAGCATCCAGACTTGAACAACAAAAACATGTTGTTGTCTAACTCTATTAAATAATCAATAGAGAGGCATGAAGGGAAGAGAATGGTTTGAGGGTTGATGTGTTTCTCTACCTCCCTCCCCCAGCTGCATAGGGACCGGTGCATAGTGCCTTCCCAACAGCCCCCTGAGCCCAACGGGTTCCCAGGTGCCCTCTGAGTCAGGCCCCTCCTCTGGCTGCAGCTGCAGTAATAGGCCTTGCAACCCTAATGCACTACTTTTTAATCAGAGTCCTACTGGGGCCCTGGTCAAAAGTAGTGCACTATTTAGGGAATAGGGTGGCGTTCTGGTGGATCCCAGATGCTTGTCAGGGAGAGAGAGACTGGTGCCTTTCATAAAACAATGATCAAAGAGAGGCAGTCGTGGAGACATATTGCCTGCTAGGCATGAGTGTCTCCACAGTGCTCCTCCACTCTGTTCTCTCCTCCCTTCTCCACTCCTCTCCTGTCCCTTCTCGTCTCCTCCAGTCTCTTCTCATGTCCCCTCTCCTCTCCTCCTGTCTCCTCTCATCTCCGCCTGTTTCCTCTCCTTCCTTCCCGTCTCCTCTCATCCTGTCTCATCTTAACTCCTCCGGTCTCCTCTCCTCTCCCCTCTCCTCCCTTCTCATCTCCTCCTGTCTCATCTCCTGTCTCTTCTCCTCTCTTCTCCTCTCCTCTCCTCTCCTGTCTATACTCCTCTCCTCCTGTCTCCTCTCCTGTCCCCACTCCTCTGGTCTCCTCCTGTTTTCTTTCCTCCCGTCTCCTCTCATCTCCTCCGGTCTCCTCTCCCCTCTCCTCTCCCCTCTCCTATGTCCTCTCCTCCCCTGTCTCCTTTCCTCCCTTCTCCTCTCATGTCTCCTCTCCTCCCTTCTCCTCTCCTGACCCCTCTCCTCCCTTCTCCTCTCCTGTCCCCTCTCCTCCCTTCTCCTCTCCTGTCTCCTCTCCTGTCTCCTCTCCTGTCCCCTCTCACGTCCCCTCTCCTCCCTTCTCCTCTCCTGTCTCCTCTTCTGTCCCCTCTCTTCTCCCCTCTCCTCACTTCTCCTCTCCTGTCTCCTCTCCTGTCCCCTCTCCTGTCCCTTCTCCTCTTCTGTCTCCTCTCCTGTCCCCTCTCCTCCCTTCTCCTCTCCTGTCTCCTCTCCTGTCTCCTCTCCTGTCCCCTCTCCTCTTCTGTCCCTTCTCCTCTCCTGTCCCTTCTCCTCTTCTGTCTCCTCTCCTGTCCCCTCTCCTCCCTTCTCCTCTCCTGTCTCCTCTCCTGTCTCCTCTCCTGTCCCCTCTCACGTCCCCTCTCCTCCCTTCTCCTCTCCTGTCTCCTCTTCTGTCCCCTCTCTTCTCCCCTCTCCTCACTTCTCCTCTCCTGTCTCCTCTCCTGTCCCCTCTCCTCCCTTCTCCTCTCCTCCCTTCTCCTCTCCTGTCTCCTCTTCTGTCCCCTCTCTTCTCCCCTCTCCTCACTTCTCCTCTCCTGTCTCCTCTCCTGTCCCCTCTCCTGTCCCTTCTCCTCTCCTGTCTCCTCTCCTGTCTCCTCTCCAGAGTGTTACAGAGAGAGGGGGGCTCTGCAGATGACTATGATTTAAACATGAACGAGGCTCAAAAACAGAATATCAGGAAACGGATGAGACCAGCCCAACACAGCCCACAGCCCCACCACACAGCCCACAGTCCCAGCACACAGACCACAGCCCCAGCACACAGTTCCAGCCCATAGCCCCAGCACACAGCCCACAGCACACAGTCCCAGCCCACAGCCCACAGCACACAGTCCCAGCCCACAGCCCCAGCACACAGTCCCAGCCCACAGCACACAGCACACAGCCCACAGCACATAGCCCCAGCCCACAGCCCCACCACACAGCCACAGCCCACAGCCCACAGGCCCACCACACAGCCCACAGGCCCACCACACAGCCCACAGCCCACAGCCCCACCACACAGCCCACAGCACACAGTCCCAGCCCACAGCCCCAGCACACAGTCCCAGCCCACAGCACACAGTCCCAGCCCACAGCCCCAGCACACAGCCCACAGCACACAGCCTCAGCCCACAGCCCCACCACACAGCCACAGCCCACAGGCCCACCACACAGCCCACAGGCCCACCACACAGCCCACAGCCGACAGCCCCACCACACAGCCCACAGCCCACAGCCCCACCACACAGCCCACATCCCCACCACACAGCCCACAGCCCCACCACACAGTCCCAGCCCACAGTCCCAGCCCACAGCCCCAGCCCACAGCCCACAGTCCCAGCCCACAGACCCAGCCCACAGCCCACAGTCCCAGCCCACAGCCCACAGTCCCAGCCCACAGCCCACAGTCCCAGCCCACAGACCCAGCCCACAGCCCACAGCCCCAGCGCACAGCCCCACCACACAGCCCACAGCCCCACCACACAGTCCACAGCCCCACCATACAGCCCACAGCCCACAGCCCCACCACACAGCCCACAGCCCCACCACACAGCCCAGAGCCCCAGCACACTGCCCACAGACCCACCACACAGCCCACAGCCCAGCCACACAGCCCACAGCCCCACCACACAGCCCCACCACACAGCCCACAGTCCCACCACACAGCCCCACCACACAGCCCACAGCACCAGCCCACATCCCCACCACACAGCCCACAGTCAGGTCAGGTCAGCTGAGAGTCAGGTCAGCTATTGAACCGGATCCACCAGACAGGAAACACAAGCATCCTCACAAATCTCCTGTTATCGTTGAAGAGGCTGTAAAGGGAAGGTGTGTGAACAAGAACGAAAAAAGTATTAAAATGTATTGCACTCACTACTGTAAGTCTCTCTGGATAAGAGAGTCTGTTAAATGACTCACTAATGTCTCTCTGGATAAGAGAGTCTGTTAAATGACTCACTACTGTAAGTCTCTCTGGATAAGAGAGTCTGTTAAATGACTCACTACTGTCTCTCTGGATAAGAGAGTCTGTTAAATGACTCACTAATGTCTCTCTGGATAAGAGAGTCTGTTAAATGACTCACTACTGTAAGTCTCTCTGGATAAGAGAGTCTGTTAAATGACTCACTACTGTCGTGGCTCTGGATAAGAGAATCTGCTAAATCATTTACATTACATTACATTTAAGTCATTTAGCAGACGCTCTTATCCAGAGCGACTTACAAATTGGTGCATTCACCTTATGACATCCAGTGGGACAGTCACTTAACAATAGTGCATCTAAAACTTAGGGGGGTGGGGTGAGAGGGATTACTTAACCTATCCTAGGTATTCCTTAAAGAGGTGGGGTTTCAGGTGTCTCCGGAAGGTGGTGATTGACTCCGCTGTCCTGGCGTCGTGAGGGAGTTTGTTCCACCATTGGGGGGCCAGGGCAGCGAACAGTTTTGACTGGGCTGAGCGGGAGCTGTACTTCCTCAGTGGTAGGGAGGCGAGCAGGCCAGAGGTGGATGAACGCAGTGCCCTTGTTTGGGTGTAGGGCCTGATCAGAGCCTGGAGGTACTGAGGTGCCGTTCCCCTCACAGCTCCGTAGGCAAGCACCATGGTCTTGTAGCGGATGCGAGCTTCAACTGGAAGCCAGTGGAGAGAACGGAGGAGCGGGGTGACGTGAGAGAACTTGGGAAGGTTGAACACCAGACGGGCTGCGGCGTTCTGGATGAGTTGAAGGGTTTAATGGCACAGGCAGGGAGCCCAGCCAACAGCGAGTTGCAGTAATCCAGACGGGAGATGACAAGTGCCTGGATTAGGACCTGCGCCGCTTCCTGTGTGAGGCAGGGTCGTACTCTGCGGATGTTGTAGAGCATGAACCTACAGGAACGGGCCACCGCCTTGATGTTAGTTGAGAACGACAGGGTGTTGTCCAGGATCACACCAAGGTTCTTGGCGCTCTGGGAGGAGGACACAGTGGAGTTGTCAACCGTGATGGCGAGATCATGGAACGGGCAGTCCTTCCCCGGGAGGAAGAGCAGCTCCGTCTTGCCGAGGTTCAGCTTGAGGTGGTGATCCGTCATCCACACTGATATGTCTGCCAGACATGCAGAGATGCGATTCGCCACCTGGTCATCAGAAGGGGGAAAGGAGAAGATTAATTGTGTGTCGTCTGCATAGCAATGATAAGAGAGACCATGTGAGGTTATGACAGAGCCAAGTGACTTGGTGTATAGCGAGAATAGGAGAGGGCCAAGAACAGAGCCCTGGGGGACACCAGTGGTGAGAGCGCGTGGTGAGGAGACAGATTCTCGCCACGCCACCTGGTAGGAGCGACCTGTCAGGTAGGACGCAATCCAAGCGTGGGCCGCGCCGGAGATGCCCAACTCGGAGAGGGTGGAGAGGAGGATCTGATGGTTCACAGTATCGAAGGCAGCCGATAGATCTAGAAGGATGAGAGCAGAGGAGAGAGAGTTAGCTTTAGCAGTGCGGAGCGCCTCCGTGATACAGAGGAGAGCAGTCTCAGTTGAATGACTAGTCTTGAAACCTGACTGATTTGGATCAAGAAGGTCATTCAGAGAGAGATAGCGGGAGAGCTGGCCAAGGACGGCACGTTCAAGAGTTTTGGAGAGAAAAGAAAGAAGGGATACTGGTCTGTAATTGTTGACATCGGAGGGATCGAGTGTAGGTTTTTTCAGAAGGGGTGCAACTCTCGCTCTCTTGAAGACGGAAGGGACGTAGCCAACGGTCAGGGATGAGTTGATGAGCGAGGTGAGGTAAGGGAGAAGGTCTCCGGAAATGGTCTGGAGAAGAGAGGAGGGGATAGGGTCAAGCGGGCAGGTTGTTGGGCGGCCGGCCGTCACAAGACGCGAGATTTCATCTGGAGAGAGAGGGGAGAAAGAGGTCAGAGCATAGGGTAGGGCAGTGTGAGCAGAACCAGCGGTGTCGTTTGACTTAGCAAACGAGGATCGGATGTCGTCGACCTTCTTTTCAAAATGGTTGACGAAGTCATCTGCAGAGAGGGAGGAGGGGGGGGAGGGGGCGGAGGATTCAGGAGGGAGGAGAAGGTGGCAAAGAGCTTCCTAGGGTTAGAGGCAGAAGCTTGGAATTTAGCGTGGTAGAAAGTGGCTTTAGCAGCAGAGACAGAGGAGGAAAATGTAGAGAGGAGGGAGTGAAAGGATGCCAGGTCCGCAGGGAGGCGAGTTTTCCTCCATTTCCGCTCGGCTGCCCGGAGCCCTGTTCTGTGAGCTCGCAATGAGTCATCGAGCCACGGAGCGGGAGGGGAGGACCGAGCCGGCCTGGAGGATAGGGGACATAGAGAGTCAAGGGATGCAGAGAGGGAGGAGAGGAGGGTTGAGGAGGCAGAATCAGGAGATAGGTGGGAGAAGGTTTGAGCGGAGGGAAGAGATGATAGGATGGAAGAGGAGAGAGTAGCGGGGGAGAGAGAGCGAAGGTTGGGACGGCGCGATACCATCCGAGTAGGGGCAGTGTGGGAGGTGTTGGATGAGAGCGAGAGGGAAAAGGATACAAGGCAGTGGTCGGAGACTTGGAGGGGAGTTGCAATGAGGTTAGTGGAAGAACAGCATCTAGTAAAGATGAGGTCGAGCGTATTGCCTGCCTTGTGAGTAGGGGGGAAGGTGAGAGGGTGAGGTCAAAAGAGGAGAGGAGTGGAAAGAAGGAGGCAGAGAGGAAAGAGTCAAAGGTAGACGTGGGGAGGTTAAAGTCGCCCAGAACTGTGAGAGAGGTGAGCCGTCCTCAGGAAAGGAGCTTATCAAGGCATCAAGCTCATTGATGAACTCTCCGAGGGAACCTGGAGGGCGATAAATGATAAGGATATTAAGCTTGAAAGGGCTAGTGACTGTGACAGCATGGAATTCAAAGGAGGCGATAGACAGATGGGTAAGGGGAGAAAGAGAGAATGACCACTTGGGAGAGATGAGGATCCCGGTGCCACCACCCCGCTGACCAGACGCTCTCGGGGTGTGCGAGAACACGTGGGCGGACGAAGAGAGAGCAGTAGGAGTAGCAGTGTTGTCTGTGGTGATCCATGTTTCCGTCAGGGCCAAGAAGTCGAGGGACTGGAGGGAGGCATGGGCTGAGATGAACTCTGCCTTGTTGACCGCAGATTGGCAGTTCCAGAGGCTACCGGAGACCTGGAACTCCACGTGGGTCGTGCGCGCTGGGACCACCAGAGTAGGGTGGCCGCGGCCACGCGGTGAGGAGCGTTTGAATGGTCTGTGCAGAGAGGAGAGAACAGGGATAAACCGACACATAGTTGACAGGCTACAGAAGAGGCTACGCTAATGCAAAGGAGATTGGAATGACAAGTGGACTACACGTCTCGAATGTTCAGAAAGTTAAGCTACGTAGCAAGAATCTTATTGACTAAAATGATTAAAATGATACAGTACTGCTGAAGTAGGCCAGCTGGCAGTGGGTGCGTTGTTGACACTACACTAATCAAGTCGTTCCGTTGAGTGTAATAGTTTCTGCAGTGTTGCTATTCGGGGCTAGCAGGCTAGCTAGCAGTGTTGTTTACGTTACGTTGCGTTAAAAGAACGACAATAGATGGCTAGCGAACCTAGAAAATCGCTCTAGACTACACAATTATCTTTGATACAAAGACGGCTATGTAGCTAGCTAAGTAGCTAGCTACGATCAAACAAATCAAACCGTTGTACTGTAATGAAAATGAAGTGAAAATGTGATACAACCTGTGAATGCGACCGGGTAGTTGAGTTCTATACAGAAGACGTTGGCTAGCGTTGGCTAGCTGTTGGCTAGCTAGCAGAGTCACCTACGTTAAGGACGACAAATAGCTGGCTAGCTAACCTCGGTAAATTAAGATAATCACTCTAAGACTACACACTCTAAACCTAAACAACACAATTATCTTGGATACGATGATACGATGATACGAAGACAGCAAAGACAGCTATGTAGCTAGCTGACACTAAACTAATCAAGTCGTTCAGTTGAGTGTAACAGTTTCTCCAGTGCAGCTAATCAGTGGACGTTAGCTAGCTGGCTAGTGAAGACTAGTGAAGACTACGTTAGGACGGCGAAATACGATAATTACGCAATTATCTTTTGATACAAAGACGGCTATGTAGCTAGCTGAGAAGAAATTGCTAAGATAAGACAAATCAAACCGTTGTGATATAATGAAATATAATGAAAAAGTTATACTACCCGTTGGAGCGACGTGCAGATGCGACCACTCGCTCCAACCGGAACCGGAAAAAAATGTCTAACATGTAGATGTATTGAGAGAGCACATTAAACCACCGTACTCTGCCAAATCCAGCAGCAATTTCACACCTGACTGGACAAAAACATACATTTCTATGGTCTGACAGGGAAACCTGTCGGTTCACAGGGCTTGTAGGAGAACTGTGTTATGTTAGCCATCATTCACCACGGTGTTTAATGCTAGTCTGGAAACAGCTCCCGCATGTTGTGATTTATGTACCAGACTTGGAATTACGTTGAACTATATCAGGATGTGGATGTAAGTAATGATTGTTAATAGACATAAATTAGCTTCTATGTTTGGATATATTGACTGACGTTTGGATATATTGACTGAAGTTTGGATATATTGACCGACGTTTGGATACCTGTATATTGATTGAAGTTTGGATATATTGATTGAAGTTTGGATATATTGATTGAAGTTTGGATATATTGATTGAAGTTTGGATATATTGACTGAAGTTTGGATATATTGACTGAAGTTTGGATATATTGACTGACGTTTGGATATATTGACGATGTTTGGATATATTGACTGAAGTTTGGATATATTGATTGAAGTTTGGATATATTGACTGAAGTTTGGATATATTGACTGAAGTTTGGATATATTGACTGAAGTTTGGATATATTGACTGACATTTGGATATATTGACGATGTTTGGATATATTGATTGAAGTTTGGATATATTGACTGAAGTTTGGATATATTGACCGACGTTTGGATATATTGACTGAAGTTTGGATATATTGACGATGTTTGGATATATTGACGATGTTTGGATACCTGTATATTGATTGAAGTTTGGATATATTGATTGAAGTTTGGATATATTGATTGAAGTTTGGATATATTGATTGAAGTTTGGATATATTGATTGAAGTTTGGATATATTGACTGAAGTTTGGATATATTGACTGAAGTTTGGATATATTGACTGAAGTTTGGATATATTGACTGAAGTTTGGATATATTGACTGACGTTTGGATATATTGACTGAAGTTTGGATATATTGACTGAAGTTTGGATATATTGACTGACGTTTGGATATATTGACGATGTTTGGATATATTGACGATGTTTGGATATATTGATTGAAGTTTGGATATATTGACCGACGTTTGGATATATTGACTGAAGTTTGGATATATTGACTGAAGTTTGGATATATTGACTGAAGTTTGGATATATTGATTGAAGTTTGGATATATTGACTGACGTTTGGATATATTGACGATGTTTGGATATATTGATTGAAGTTTGGATATATTGATTGAAGTTTGGATATATTGACTGACGTTTGGATATATTGACTGACGTTTGGATATATTGATTGAAGTTTGGATATATTGATTGAAGTTTGGATATATTGATTGAAGTTTGGATATATTGATTGAAGTTTGGATATATTGACTGACGTTTGGATATATTGACGATGTTTGGATACCTGTATATTGATTGAAGTTTGGATATATTGATTGAAGTTTGGATATATTGATTGAAGTTTGGATATATTGACTGACGTTTGGATATATTGACGATGTTTGGATACCTGTATATTGATTGAAGTTTGGATATATTGATTGAAGTTTGGATATATTGACTGACGTTTGGATATATTGATTGAAGTTTGGATATATTGATTGAAGTTTGGATATATTGACTGACGTTTGGATATATTGACGATGTTTGGATACCTGTATATTGATTGAAGTTTGGATATATTGACTATGTTTGGATATATTGACTGACGTTTGGATATATTGATTGAAGTTTGGATATATTGATTGAAGTTTGGATATATTGATTGAAGTTTGGATATATTGATTGAAGTTTGGATATATTGACTGACGTTTGGATATATTGACTGACGTTTGGATATATTGACTGACGTTTGGATATATTGACTGACGTTTGGATATATTGACGATGTTTGGATACCTGTATATTGATTGAAGTTTGGATATATTGACTGAAGTTTGGATATATTGACTGAAGTTTGGATATATTGATTGAAGTTTGGATATATTGATTGAAGTTTGGATATATTGATTGAAGTTTGGATATATTGACTGACGTTTGGATATATTGACTGACGTTTGGATATATTGACTGACGTTTGGATATATTGACTGACGTTTGGATATATTGACGATGTTTGGATACCTGTATATTGATTGAAGTTTGGATATATTGACTGAAGTTTGGATATATTGACTGAAGTTTGGATATATTGACTGACGTTTGGATATATTGACTGAAGTTTGGATATATTGACTGAAGTTTGGATATATTGACCGACGTTTGGATATATTGACCGACGTTTGGATATATTGACTGACGTTTGGATATATTGATTGAAGTTTGGATATATTGATTGAAGTTTGGATATATTGACTGAAGTTTGGATATATTGACTGACGTTTGGATATATTGATTGAAGTTTGGATATATTGACTGACGTTTGGATATATTGATTGAAGTTTGGATATATTGATTGAAGTTTGGATATATTGATTGAAGTTTGGATATATTGACTGACGTTTGGATATATTGATTGAAGTTTGGATATATTGACCGACGTTTGGATATATTGACCGACGTTTGGATATATTGACTGACGTTTGGATATATTGATTGAAGTTTGGATATATTGATTGAAGTTTGGATATATTGACTGACGTTTGGATATATTGACGATGTTTGGATACCTGTATATTGATTGAAGTTTGGATATATTGATTGAAGTTTGGATATATTGATTAAAGTTTGGATATATTGATTGAAGTTTGGATATATTGACTGACGTTTGGATATATTGATTGAAGTTTGGATATATTGACTGACGTTTGGATATATTGATTGAAGTTTGGATATATTGACTGACGTTTGGATATATTGACTGACGTTTGGATATATTGACGATGTTTGGATACCTGTATATTGATTGAAGTTTGATATATTGACTGACGTTTGGATATATTGACTGACGTTTGGATATATTGACGATGTTTGGATACCTGTATATTGATTGAAGTTTGGATATATTGACTGAAGTTTGGATATATTGACTGAAGTTTGGATATATTGACTGACGTTTGGATATATTGACTGAAGTTTGGATATATTGACTGAAGTTTGGATATATTGATTGACGTTTGGATATATTGATTGAAGTTTGGATATATTGACTGACGTTTGGATATATTGATTGAAGTTTGGATATATTGACTGACGTTTGGATATATTGACTGACGTTTGGATATATTGACGATGTTTGGATACCTGTATATTGATTGAAGTTTGGATATATTGACTGACGTTTGGATATATTGACTGACGTTTGGATATATTGACGATGTTTGGATACCTGTATATTGATTGAAGTTTGGATATATTGACTGAAGTTTGGATATATTGACTGAAGTTTGGATATATTGACTGACGTTTGGATATATTGACTGAAGTTTGGATATATTGACTGAAGTTTGGATATATTGATTGACGTTTGGATATATTGATTGAAGTTTGGATACCTGTATATTGATTGAAGTTTGGATATATTGACCGACGTTTGGATATATTGACTGACGTTTGGATATATTGATTGAAGTTTGGATACCTGTATATTGATTGAAGTTTGGATATATTGATTGAAGTTTGGATATATTGATTGAAGTTTGGATATATTGACTGACGTTTGGATATATTGACGATGTTTGGATATATTGACGATGTTTGGATATATTGATTGAAGTTTGGATATATTGACTGAAGTTTGGATATATTGACTGAAGTTTGGATATATTGATTGAAGTTTGGATATATTGACTGACGTTTGGATATATTGACGATGTTTGGATACCTGTATATTGATTGAAGTTTGGATATATTGATTGAAGTTTGGATATATTGATTGAAGTTTGGATACCTGTATATTGATTGAAGTTTGGATATATTGATTGAAGTTTGGATATATTGATTGATGTTTGGATACCTGTATATTGATTGAAGTTTGGATATATTGATTGAAGTTTGGATATATTGATTGAAGTTTGGATATATTGACTGACGTTTGGATATATTGATTGAAGTTTGGATATATTGACTGAAGTTTGGATATATTGATTGAAGTTTGGATATATTGATTGAAGTTTGGATATATTGATTGAAGTTTGGATATATTGATTGAAGTTTGGATATATTGACTGACGTTTGGATATATTGACGATGTTTGGATATATTGACGATGTTTGGATATATTGATTGAAGTTTGGATATATTGACTGACGTTTGGATATATTGACTGACGTTTGGATATATTGATTGAAGTTTGGATATATTGATTGAAGTTTGGATATATTGATTGAAGTTTGGATACCTGTATATTGATTGAAGTTTGGATATATTGACGATGTTTGGATATATTGATTGAAGTTTGGATATATTGACTGACGTTTGGATATATTGACTGACGTTTGGATATATTGATTGAAGTTTGGATATATTGATTGAAGTTTGGATATATTGATTGAAGTTTGGATATATTGACTGACGTTTGGATATATTGACGATGTTTGGATACCTGTATATTGATTGAAGTTTGGATATATTGACTGAAGTTTGGATATATTGACTGAAGTTTGGATATATTGACTGACGTTTGGATATATTGACTGAAGTTTGGATATATTGACTGAAGTTTGGATATATTGACCGACGTTTGGATATATTGACCGACGTTTGGATATATTGACTGACGTTTGGATATATTGATTGAAGTTTGGATATATTGATTGAAGTTTGGATATATTGACTGAAGTTTGGATATATTGACTGACGTTTGGATATATTGACGATGTTTGGATACCTGTATATTGATTGAAGTTTGGATATATTGACTGAAGTTTGGATATATTGACTGAAGTTTGGATATATTGACTGACGTTTGGATATATTGACTGAAGTTTGGATATATTGACTGAAGTTTGGATATATTGACCGACGTTTGGATATATTGACCGATGTTTGGATATATTGACTGACGTTTGGATATATTGATTGAAGTTTGGATATATTGATAGAAGTTTGGATATATTGACTGACGTTTGGATATATTGATTGAAGTTTGGATACCTGTATATTGATTGAAGTTTGGATATATTGATTGAAGTTTGGATATATTGATTGAAGTTTGGATATATTGACTGACGTTTGGATATATTGATTGAAGTTTGGATATATTGACTGACGTTTGGATATATTGACTGAAGTTTGGATATATTGACTGAAGTTTGGATATATTGACCGACGTTTGGATATATTGACTGAAGTTTGGATATATTGACTGACGTTTGGATATATTGACGATGTTTGGATATATTGACCGAAGTTTGGATATATTGACTGAAGTTTGGATATATTGACCGACGTTTGGATATATTGACTGAAGTTTGGATATATTGACCGACGTTTGGATATATTGACCGACGTTTGGATATATTGACCGACGTTTGGATATATTGACTGACGTTTGGATATATTGACGATGTTTGGATATATTGACCGAAGTTTGGATATATTGACTGACGTTTGGATATATTGACCGACGTTTGGATATATTGACTGATGTTTGGATATATTGACTGACGTTTGGATATATTGACTGACGTTTGGATATATTGACCGACGTTTGGATATATTGACTTTAATTGCTGTTGACAGTGAAGCTAAATAACGCTGCAAAATGTAAGGATGGTTTTGTGTTTATCTTACGTAATTTATACAGTTAAGAAACCAATTTTACTGTAAAGCTGCAATTGTAAAAGAAGCATCATGGAAGACAATTGGAAGACAAGTTTAGAAAATCCCAGGACTGAGCACTGTGTCAGCGATCTGGACAATTTGTGAATTTATATATATTTAATTTTTTAACATTTTTCTTAACTCGGCAAGTCAGTTAAGAACAAATTCTTATTTTCAATGACGGCCTAGGAACAGTGGTTTAACTTTGACAGTGGTCAAGATGTGTTGGTGTCTGTACTGATGGTGCGCACACGCCATGACTATCAGGGATCAATGTAAGACCCAAGTGCAGACTGTGTGAAGTAACAATGTTTGCTGTAACTACAGGGGCAGGCAAACGACAGGTCAAGGCAGGCAGGGGCCGATCATCCAGAGTAGAGGTCAAGGTACAGGATGGCAGGCAGGCTCAGGGTCAGGTCAGGCAGAGGTCGGTAATCCAGAGGTGGAGCAAAGGTACAGGATGACAGGCAGGCTCAGGGACAGGCAGAGTGGTCAGGCAGAGTGGTCAGGCAGAGTGGTCAGGCAGAGTGGTCAGGCAGAGTGGTCAAGTTGGGCGGGTACAGGGTCTGGACAGGCAGAGGTCGGTAATCCAGAGGTGGAGCAAAGGTACAGGATGACAGGCAGGCTCAGGGACAGGCAGAGTGGTCAGGCAGAGTGGTCAGGCAGAGTGGTCAAGTTGGGCGGGTACAGGGTCTGGACAGGCAGAGGTCGGTAATCCAGAGGTGGAGCAAAGGTACAGGATGACAGGCAGGCTCAGGGACAGGCAGAGTGGACAGGCAGAGTGGTCAGGCAGAGTTGTCAGGCAGAGTGGTCAAGTTGGGCGGGTACAGGGTCTGGACAGGCAGAGGTCGGTAATCCAGAGGTGGAGCAAAGGTACAGGATGACAGGCAGGCTCAGGGACAGGCAGAGTGGACAGGCAGAGTGGTCAGGCAGAGTGGTCAGGCAGAGTGGTCAGGCAGAGTGGTCAGGCAGAGTGGTCAAGTTGGGCGGGTACAGGGTCTGGACAGGCAGAGTGGTCAGGCAGAGTGGTCAAGTTGGACGGGTACAGGGTCTGGACAGGAAGAGTGGTCAGGCAGAGTGGTCAAGTTGGGCGGGTACAGGGTCTGGACAGGCAGAGTGGTCAGGCAGAGTGGTCAGGCAGAGTGGTCAAGTTGGGCGGGTACAGGGTCTGGACAGGCAGAGTGGTCAGGCAGAGTGGTCAGGCAGAGTGGTCAGGCAGAGTGGTCAAGTTGGGCGGGTACAGGGTCTGGACAGGCAGAGTGGTCAGGCAGAGTGGTCAAGTTGGGCGGGTACAGGGTCTGGACAGGCAGAGTGGTCAGGCAGAGTGGTCAGGCAGAGTGGTCAGGCAGAGTGGTCAAGTTGGGCGGGTACAGGGTCTGGACAGGCAGAGTGGTCAGGCAGAGTGGTCAGGCAGAGTGGTCAGGCAGAGTGGTCAGGCAGAGTGGTCAAGTTGGGCGGGTACAGGGTCTGGACAGGCAGAGTGGTCAGGCAGAGTGGTCAGGCAGAGTGGTCAAGTTGGGCGGGTACAGGGTCTGGACAGGCAGAGTGGTCAAGTTGGGCGGGTACAGGGTCTGGACAGGCAGAGTGGTCAAGTTGGGCGGGTACAGGGTCTGGTCAGGCAGAGTGGTCAGGCAGAGTGGTCAAGTTGGGCGGGTACAGGGTCTGGACAGGCAGAGTGGTCAAGTTGGGCGGGTACAGGGTCTGGACAGGCAGAGTGGTCAAGTTGGGCGGGTACAGGGTCTGGACAGGCAGAGTGGTCAAGTTGGGCGGGTACAGGGTCTGGACAGGCAGAGTGGTCAAGTTGGGCGGGTACAGGGTCTGGACAGGCAGAGTGGTCAAGTTGGGCGGGTACAGGGTCTGAACAGGCAGAGTGATCAGGCAGAGTGGTCAGGCAGAGTGGTCAAGTTGGGCGGGTACAGGGTCTGGACAGGCAGAGTGGTCAGGCAGAGTGGTCAGGCAGAGTGGTCAGGCAGAGTGGTCAGGCAGAGTGGTCAGGCAGAGTGGTCAAGTTGGGCGGGTACAGGGTCTGGACAGTCATAAACCAGGAGGACGACAAAAAAGAGAGACTGGGGAAAACCAGAAGCTGAGAAAGAATGCTGGCTAACTTGAACAAACAAGACTAACTGGCACAGACAGACAGACAACACGGTATAAATCCCCAGAGGACAAGTGGGGAAGATGGTAGACACCTGGAGGGGGCGGAGACAAGCACATGGACAGGTGAAACAGATCAGGGCGTGACAATGACAGGGAGACATAGTGGAGTGGTAACGTGAGTGCAAGCAGTTTCTCCCAAAGCCACTTGGGTACTCCGCAGCATCGACCGAGAGGCTCTTGCTGCCAAGGGAATGGCTGACAGCATAAAATACATTTTGGACACTATAGTGAAAATTGTTAACTTTGTTAAAGCAAGGCCCCTGAACTCATGTATTTTCTGCACTATGCAAGGATATGGGCAGCGACCAGGTAAAGCTTTTACGACATACAGAAGAGCGCTGGTTATCAAGGGAGAAAGTATTGACACGTTTTTAAAAATTGAGAGACAAGCTTAAAGTTTTCTATACTGACCGTAATTTTGACTTGTCTGACCGCTTGATGATGACGAGTTTCTCACACGACTGGCCTGTCTGGGTGATGTTTTTTCTCACCTGAATGATCTGAATCTAGGATTATAGGGACTCTCCGCAACTATATTCAACGTGACAAAATTGAGGCTATGATTAAGAAGTTGGAGCTCTTTTCTGTCTGCATGAACAAGGACAACACACAGGTCTTTCCATCATTTTATGATTTGTTTTGTGTGCAAATGAAATCAAGCTTACAGACAATGTCAAATGTGATATGGCGAAGCACCTGAGTGAGCTGAGTGCGCAATTACGTAGGTACTTTCCCGAAATGGACAACACAAACAACTCGTTATCTCTTACATGCCCTGTCCACTTACCGATATCTGAACAAGAGAGTCTCATCAAAATCTGACTGAACACCTCATATGCTATAGTAGAATCCTCAACTGATCTCTTCTGAAGTGGGGGAGCATTATTGGATCCTTTAAGTTGTCTAAATTTGTAATATCTAGGACCCAGAGTTCTTCCTGACAATGTAAACAAAAATACATATAACCATCTGACCAGGAATAACTCCTGTCCACGTGAAACAATGACCAGGTCTGTATTGTAAAAGAGAATGTGTTCTCAACGACTAACCTGGTGAAATAACAAAATAATAAAACTAGTAATTATTACAAAACAACTGGGATCTATAACAAGACACAACAACAGGGTCACTACTATAACAAGACACAACAACAGGGTCACTACTATAACAAGACACAACAACAGGGTCACTACTATAACAAGACACAACAACAGGGTCACTACTATAACAAGACACAACAACAGGGTCAATACGATAATGTAGGCTGTACCAACCGAAGGGAACTAAGAGTGTAATTAAATGGAATGATAATGTAGGCTGTACCAACCGAAGGGAACTAAGAGTGTAATTAAATGGAACGATAATGTAGGCTGTACCAACCGAAGGGAACTAAGAGTGTAATTAAATGGAACGATAATGTAGGCTGTACCAACCGAAGGGAACTAAGAGTGTAATTAAATGGAACGATAATGTAGGCTGTACCAACCGAAGGGAACTAAGAGTGTAATTAAATGGAACGATAATGTAGGCTGTACCAACCGAAGGGAACTAAGAGTGGAATTAAATGGAACGATAATGTAGGCTGTACCAACCGAAGGGAACTAAGAGTGTAATTAAATGGAACGATAATGTAGGCTGTACCAACCGAAGGGAACTAAGAGTGTAATTAAATGGAACGATAATGTAGGCTGTACCAACCGAAGGGAACTAAGAGTGTAATTAAATGGAACGATAATGTAGGCTGTACCAACCGAAGGGAACTAAGAGTGTAATTAAATGGAATGATAATGTAGACTGTACCAACCGAAGGGAACTAAGAGTGTAATTAAATGGAACGATAATGTAGGCTGTACCAACCGAAGGGAACTAAGAGTGTAATTAAATGGAACGATAATGTAGGCTGTACCAACCGAAGGGAACTAAGAGTGTAATTAAATGGAACGATAATGTAGGCTGTACCAACCGAAGGGAACTAAGAGTGTAATTAAATGGAATGATAATGTAGGCTGTACCAACCGAAGGGAACTAAGAGTGTAATTAAATGGAATGATAATGTAGGCTGTACCAACTGAAGGGAACTAAGAGTAAATTCACAGTGTAATGTGTGTGGTTATTAGGCCTACTGCCGGTCGACACTGACACTGACTAATATGTAACATGACAAGACACATCGACAGGGGCCGCAGTGGAGAAGCTTCAAGTTACTCGGCGTACACATCACGGACAATCTGAAATGGTCCGCCCACATAAACATTTTGGTGAAGGTAAAGAAGGTGTAACAGCGCCTCTTCAACCTATGGAGGCTGAAGAAATGTGGTTTGGTCACTAAGACCTTCACAAAACCGCAGGGCTCTCGAGAGCGTGGTGCGGTCTGCCCAAAGCATCACTGGGGGCACACTGCCTGCCCTCCAGGACATCTACAGCACCCGGTGTCACAGGAAGGCCAAAAAGATCATCAAGGACCACGGCTTGTTCACACCGCTACCATCCAGAAGGCGAGGTCAGTACAGGTGCATCAAAGCTGATACCGAGAGACTGAAAAACATATTCTATCTCAAGACAATTAGACTGTTAAACTGCTATCACTAGCCGCCCTCCACCCAGTACCCTGCCCTGAACTTAGTCACTGTTACTATCCGGCTACCACCCGGTTACACAGCCCTCCATCTTAGAGGCTGCTGCCCTGTGTACATAGACATGGAACACTGGTCACTTTAATAATGGAACACTGGTCGCTTTAATAATGGAACACTGGACGCTTTAATAATGGAACACTGGTCGCTTTAATAATGGAACACTGGTCACTTTAATAAGGGAAACCCGGTCACTTTAATAATGTTTCCATTTCATATGGATATATATATGCTATATGGATATACTATATTCTAGTCAAGGCCATTCTATTCAACTATTGCTGTACATATACTATTCTATCCTACACATATACTACATATTCTATCCATGTATTCTACAGATATACTACATATTCTATCCATGTATTCTACAGATATACTACATATTCTATCCATGTATTCTACAGATATACTACATATTCTATCCATGTATTCTACAGATATACTACATATTCTGTCCATGTATTCTACAGATATACTACATATTCTGTCCATGTATTCTACAGATATACTACATATTGTATCCATGTATTCTACAGATATACTACATATTCTATCCATGTATTCTACAGATATACTACATATTCTATCCATGTATTCTACAGATATACTACATATTGTATCCATGTATTCTACAGATATACTACATATTGTATCCATGTATTCTACAGATATACTACATATTGTATCCATGTATTCTACAGATATACTACATATTCTATCCATGTATTCTACAGAGATACTACATATTCTATCCATGTATTCTACACATATACTACATTCTGTCCATGTATTCTACAGATATACTACATATTCTATCCATGTATTCTACAGATATACTACATATTCTATCCATGTATTCTACACATATACTACATATTGTATCCATGTATTCTACAGATATACTACATATTCTATCCATGTATTCTACAGAGATACTACATATTCTATCCATGTATTCTACACATATACTACATATTCTATCCATGTATTCTACAGAGATACTACATATTCTATCCATGTATTCTACACATATACTACATTCTGTCCATGTATTCTACAGATATACTACATATTCTATCCATGTATTCTACAGAGATACTACATATTCTATCCATGTATTCTACACATATACTACATTCTATCCATGTATTCTACAGATATACTACATACAGTTGAAGTCGGAAGTTTACATACACCTTAGCCAAATACATTTCAACTCAGTTTTTCACAATTCCTGACATTTAATCCTTGTAAAAATGCCCTGTCGTAGGTCAGTTAGGATCACCACTTTATTTTAAGAATTTGAAATGTCAGAATAATAGTAGAGAGAATGATTTATTTCAGCTTTTATTTCTTTCATCACATTCCCAGTGGGTCAGAAGTTTACATACACTTAATTAGTATTTGGTAGCATTGCCTTTACATTTTTTAACTTGGGTCAAACGTTTCGGGTAGCCTTCCACAAGCTTCCCGCAATAAGTTGGGTGAAATTTGGCCCATTCCTGCTGACAGAGCTGGTGTAACTGAATCAGCTTTCTAGGCCTCCTTGCTTGCACACACTTTTCCAGTTCTGCCCACAAATTATTTATAGGGTTGAGGTCAGGGCTTTGTGATGGCCACTTCAATAACTTGACTTTGTTTTCCTTAAGACATTTTGCCACAACTTTGGAAGTATGCTTGGGGTCATTGTCCATTTGGAAGACCCATTTACGACCAAGCTTTAACTTCCTGACTGATGTCTTGAGATGTTGCTTCGATATATCCAAATAATTTTCCATCCTCATGTTGCCATCTATTTTGTGAAGTGCAGCAGTCCCTCCTGCAGCAAAGCATCCCCACAACATGATGCTGCCACCCCCACAACATGATGCTGCCACCCCCATGCTTCACGGTTGGGATGGTGTTCTTCGGCTTGCAAGCCTCCCCCTTTTTCCTCCAAATATAAAGATGGTCATTATGGCCAAACAGTTCTATTTTTGTTTCATCAGACCAGAGGACATTTCTCCAAAAAGTACGATCTTTGTCCCCATGTGGAGTTGCAAACCATAATCTGGCTTTTTTTTATGGCAGTTTTGGAGCAGTTGCTTCTTCCTTGCTGGGCGGCCTTTCAGATTATGTCAATATAGGACTGGTTTTACTGTGGATAGAGATACTGTTGTACCTGTTTCCTCCAGCATCCTGTTGTTCTGGGATTGATTTGCACTTTTCGCACCAAAGTACATTCATCTCTGGGAGACAGAACGCGCCTCCTTCCTGAGCGGAATGATGGCTGCATGGTCCCACGGTGTTTATACTTGCGTACTATTATTTGTACAGATGCACGTGGTACCTTCAGGCATTTTAAAATCGCTCCCAAGGATTAACCAGACTTGTGGAGGTCTTGGCTGATAATAGTGAAGACAAACTATGGAAATAACACATATGTAATCATGTCGTAATCAACAACAAAAAAAGTGTTCAACAAATCTGAATATATTTCAGATTCTTCCAAGTAGCCACCCTTTGCCCTTGATTAAAGTATTTCTCAGAAAGGTGGTGGAATTGAGGTAGTAAATCACAATCAGAATAATACAGAGTATCGGTTGACACACCTCCCTCTCACCTTAATCTATTTGACCTCCAACCCCTACGAACAGTAGGCGATCAGCATGCTATCTTCATTCTTCAGTTTAAGGTCAGAATACATATAGAGAGAAAATGCATAAGAACATGCGTTTACCGCCCCCCCCCCCCCCCCCCACCCCCACCAACAAAGGGAGTAGTGCACAATTCAGAGAATAGGGGGTCATTTGAAGTCTGACTTCTGAGTGCAGGAAAATACTTTTCAGAAGAAGCATTGAAGCATAAATCTCAAGAGAACAGAGTGAAAGAGACGTTCGCGAGAGAAAAAGTCACCAATTAAAGCTAGGAGCTCCACTCCGATTTGAGCCACACAATTATTTCATCGGAAATACACAAACTAGGGCAAGAGGGGCATGAACTAAACCATGCCTTGGGCTAGGGCAAGATAAGGGACGAGAGTGTAACAAGCACTGAGTTTGCGGTTTCTAGCACATTGGTCAGTGGTTTAAACGGCTATATAGTAAGTGGGTATTTTTGGTATTTGGGTATTTTATTAGGATCCCCGTTAGCTGTTGCAAAAGCACCATCTACTTTTCCTGGGGTCCACACAGAACACAGAACATGAAACAGAACACAGAACACAAAACATGAAACAGAACACAGAACATGAAACAGAACACAGAACACAAAACATGAAACAGAACACAAAACATGAAACAGAACACAAAACATGAAACAGAACACAAAACATGAAACAGAACACAAAACATGAAACAGAACACAAAACATGAAACAGAACACAGAACATGAAACAGGACACAGAACACAAAACAGAACAGAACAAAACAGGACACAGAACACAGAAACAGAACACAAAACATGAAACAGAACACATGAAACAGAACATGAAACAGAAACAGAACACAAAACATGAAACAGGACACAAAACATGAAACAGAACACAAAACATGAAACAGGACACAGAATACAGAACATGAAACAGGACACAGAACATGAAACAGGACACAGAATACAGAACATGAAACAGAACACAGAACACAGAACATGAAACAGGACACAGAACATGAAACAGGACACAGAACACAGAACATGAAACAGGACACAGAACACAGAACATGAAACAGAACACAGAACATGAAACAGAACACAGAATACAGAACATGAAACAGGACACAGAACATGAAACAGGACACAGAACATGAAACAGGACACAGAACACAGAACATGAAACAGGACACAGAACATGAAACAGGACACAGAACACAGAACATGAAACAGAACACAGAACATGAAACAGGACACAGAACATGAAACAGGACACAGAACACAGAACATGAAACAGGACACAGAACACAGAACAAAACAGGACACAGAAACAGGACACAGAAACAGAACACAGAACACAGAACATGAAACAGGACACAGAACACAGAACATGAAACAGGACACAGAACATGAAACAGGACACAGAACACAGGAACAGAAACAGGACACAGGACACAGAACATGAAACAGAACACAGAACACAGAGCAGAACATGAAACAGGACACAGAACACAGAACATGAAACAGGACACAGAACACAGAGCATGAAACAGAACACAGAACATGAAACAGGACACAGAACACAGAACATGAAAGAACATGAAACAGGACACAGAACATGAAACAGGACACAGAACACAGAACACAGAACAGAGCATGAAACAGGACACAGAACACAGAACATGAAACAGGAACAGAACACAGAAACAGGACACAGAACATGAAACAGGACACAGAAACAGGACACAGAACACAGAACATGAAACAGGACACAGAACACAGAACAGGACACAGAACACAGAACATGAAACAGAACACAGAACATGAAAGAACATGAACACAGAACATGAAACACACAGAACATGAAACATGAACAGAACACAGAACAACATGAAACAGAAACAGGACACAGAACATGAAACAGAACACAGAACATGAAACAGGACACAGAACACAGAGCATGAAACAGGACACAGAACATGAAACAGGACACAGAACATGAAACAGGACACAGAACATGAAACAGGACACAGAACACAGAACATGAAACAGGACACAGAACATGAAACAGGACACAGAACACAGAGAAACAGGAAACAGAACATGAAACAGGACACAGAACATGAAACAGGACACAGAACATGAAACAGGACACAGAACACAGAGCACACAGAACATGAAACAGGACACAGAACACAGAGCATGAAACAGGACACAGAACACAGAGCATGAAACAGGACACAGAACATGAAACAGGACACAGAACATGAAACAGGACACAGAACACAGAACATGAAACAGGACACAGAGCATGAAACAGGACACAGAACACAGAACAGAACATGAAACAGGACACAGAACATGAAACAGGACACAGAACATGAAACAGGACACAGGACACAGAACATGAAACAGGACACAGAACACAGAACATGAAACAGGACACAGAACACAGAGCATGAAACAGGAAACAGGACACAGAACATGAAACAGGACACATGAAACAGGACAGAACATGAAACAGGACACAGAACATGAAACAGGACACAGAACATGAAACAGGACACAGAACAGAACACAGAACATGAAACAGGACACAGAGCATGAAACAGGACACAAAACACAGAACATGAAACAGGACACAGAACACAGAACATGAAACAGGACACAGAGCATGAAACAGGACACAAAACACAGAACATGAAACAGGACACAAAACACAGAACATGAAACAGGACACAAAACACAGAACATGAAACAGGACACAGAACACAGAACATGAAACAGAACACAGAGCATGAAACAGGACACAAAACACAGAACATGAAACAGGACACAGAACACAGAACATGAAACAGGACACAGAACATGAAACAGGACACAAAACACAGAACATGAAACAGGACACAAAACACAGAACATGAAACAGGACACAGAACATGAAACAGGACACAGAACATGAAACAGGACACAGAACACAGAGCATGAAACAGGACACAGAACATGAAACAGGACACAGAACACAGAGCATGAAACAGGACACAGAACATGAAACAGGACACAGAACATGAAACAGGACACAGAACATGAAACAGAACACAGAACATGTAACAGGACACAGAACATGAAACAGGACACAGAACACAGAACATGAAACAGGACACAGAACACAGAGCATGAAACAGGACACAGAACACAGAACATGAAACAGGACACAGAAACACAGAACATGAAACAGGACACAGAACACAGAACAGAACATGAAACAGGAAACAGGACACAGAACACAGAGCATGAAACAGGACACAGAACACAGAACATGAAACAGAACACAGAACATGAAACAGGACACAGAACACAGAGCATGAAACAGGACACAGAACATGAAACAGGACACAGAACACAGAGCATGAAACAGGACACAGAACAGAGCATGAAAGGACACAGGACACAGAACACAGAGCATGAAACAGGACACAGAACATGAAACAGGACACAGAACACAGAACATGAAACAGGACACAGAGCATGAAACAGGACACAGAACATGTAACAGGACACAGAACATGAAACAGGACACAGAACACAGGACACAGAACACAGAGCATGAAACAGGACACAGAACACAGAACATGAAACAGGACACAGAGCATGAAACAGAGCATGAAACAGGACACAGAACATGAAACAGAACACAGAACATGAAACAGGACACAGAACATGAAACAGGAACAGAAGAACACAGAACATGAAACAGGACACAGAACACAGGACACAGAACACAGAGAAACAGGACACAGAACATGAAACAGGAAACAGGACACAGAACATGAAACAGGACACAGAACACAGAAACATGAAACAGGACACAGAACATGAAACAGGACACAGAACACAGAGCATGAAACAGGACACAGAACATGAAACAGGACACAGAACATGAAACAGGACACAGAACATGAAACAGAACACAGAACATGAAACATGAAACAGGACACAGAACACAGAACATGAAACAGGACACAGAACACAGAACAGGACACAGAACACAGAACATGAAACAGGACACAGAACACAGAGCATGAAACAGGACACAGAACATGAAACAGGACACAGAACAGAAACAGGACACAGAACATGAAACAGGACACAGAACACAGAACATGAAACAGGACACAGAACACAGAACATGAAACAGGACACAGAACACAGAGCATGAAACAGGACACAGAACATGAAACAGGACACAGAACACAGAACATGAAACAGGACACAGAACATGAAACAGGACACAGAACACAGAGCATGAAACAGGACACAGAACATGAAACAGGACACAGAACACAGGAGCATGAAACAGGACACAGAACATGAAACAGGACACAGAACACAGAGCATGAAACAGGACACAGAACACAGCATGAAACAGGACACAGAACATGAAACAGGACACAGAACACAGAGCATGAAAACACAGGAAACAGGACACAGAACAGAACACAGAGCATGAAACAGGACACAGAACATGAAACAGGACACAGAACACAGAGCATGAAACAGGACACAGAACAAACAGGACACAGAACACAGAGCATGAAACAGGACACAGAACATGAAACAGGACACAGAACACAGAGCATGAAACAGGACACAGAACATGAAACAGGACACAGAACACAGAACATGAAACAGGACACAGAACACAGAACATGAAACAGGACACAGAAACACAGAACACAGAACATGAAACAGGACACAGAACATGAAACAGGACAGGAGAACATGAAACAGGACACAGAACACAGGACAGCATGAAACAGGACACAGAACACAGAGCATGAACACAGAACATGAAACAGGACACAGAACATGAAACAGGACACAGAACACAGAGCATGAAACAGAACACAGACATGAAACAGAGAAACATGAAACAGGAAACACAGAACATGAAACAGGACACAGAACACAGAGCATGAAACAGGACACAGAACATGAAACAGGACACAGAACACAGAGCATGAAACAGGACACAGAGCATGAAACAGGACACAAAACATGAAACAGGACACAGAACACAGAGCATGAAACAGGACACAGAACACAAAACATCCATCGACAAGAACAGCTCAAGGAAAGAACTACGTAATGAAAAACATGTTTAAAGGCCTAACCTTTAACCTATCAACCTTTAACCTATCAATACATACACACAGACTATCCGGGTCAAATAGGGGAGAGGTGTTGTGCCGTGAGGTGTTGCTTTATCTGTTTTTACATATCAATACATACACACAAACTATCTGGGTCAAATAGGGGAGAGGTGTTGTGCTGTGAGGTGTTGCTTTATCTGTTTTTACATATCAATACATACACACAAACTATCTGGGTCAAATAGGGGAGAGGTGTTGTGCTGTGAGGTGTTGCTTTATCTGTTTTTACATATCAATACATACACACAAACTATCTGGGTCAAATAGGGGAGAGGTGTTGTGCCGTGAGGTGTTGCTTTATCTGTTTTTACATATCAATACATACACACAAACTATCTGGGTCAAATAGGGGAGAGGTGTTGTGCTGTGAGGAGTTGCTTTATCTGTTTATTGAAACCAGGTTTGTTGTTAATTTGAGCGATATGAGATGGAAGGGAGTTCCATACAATAATGGCTCTATATAATATTGTAAGCTTTATTGAATTTGTTATGGATTTGGGGACTGTGAAAAGACCCCTGGTGGCATGTCAGAGCTGTGTGTAAGTTGACTATACAAACAATTTGGGATTTTCAACACATTAATGTTTCTTATGAAGAGAAGAAGTGATGCAGTCAGTCTCTCCTCAACTATTAGCCAATAGAGACTGGCAGCATAGTATTTATATCAGCCCTCTGATTACAATGAAGAACAAGATGTGCCACTCTGTTCTGGGCCAGCTGCAGCTTAACTAGGTCTTTCCTTGCTGCACTGGATCACATGACTGGACAATAATCAAGATAAGACAAAACTAGAGACTGCAGAACTTGCTTTTTGGAGTGTGGTGCCATAAAAGCAGAGCATCTCTTTATTACGGCTCTCCCCATCTTTACAACCATTGAATCTATATGTTTGGACCATGACAGTTTACAATCTAAGGTGACGGCCAGTAATTTAGTCTCCTCAACTTGTTCAACAGCCACACCATTCATTTCCACATTCAGCTGAGGTCTAGAACTTAGGGAATGATTTGTGCCAAATACAATGTTCTTAGTTTTAGAGATGTTCAGGACCAGTTTATTACTGGCCACCCGTTCCAAAACAGACTGCAACTCTTTGTTAAGGGTTTCAGTGACTTCATTAGCTGTGGTTGCTGATGCGTATAAGGTTGAATCATCAGCATACGTGGACACACATGCTTTGTTTAATGCCATTGGTAAAAAATAGAAAAGACTAGAGGGCCTAGAGAGCTGCCCTGCAGTACACCAAACTTTACATGTTTGACATTAGAGAAGCTTCCATTAAAGAAAACCCTTTGAGCTCTATTAGATAGATGGCTCTGAATCCACAATATGGCAGAGGTTGAAAAGCCATAACACACACGATTTCTCAACAACAGGTTATGGTCAACAATGTCAAAGGCTGCACTGAAATCTAGCAGCACAGCTCCCACAACCTTCTTATTATCAATTTATTTCAACCAATCGTCAGTCATTTGTATCAGTGCAGTACATGCCGAGTGCCCTTCTCTATAAGCATGCTGAAAGTCTTTTGTTAATTTGTTTACAGAGAAAAGCTTTGTATTTGGTCAAACACTATTTTTTTCCAACAGTTTGCTAAGAGCTGGCAGGAAGCTGATTGGTCGGCTGATAGAACCAGTAAAGGCTGCTTTACCACTCTTGTGTTGCGGAATTCCTTTGTCTTCCCTCCAGGCCTGAGGACAAAGACTTTCCTCTTGGCTCAGATTAAAGACATGACAGATAGGTGTGGCTATAGAGTCAGCTACCGTCCTAGGTAGCTTTCCATCTAATGTAAGTTGTCAATGCCAGGAGGTTTGTAATTATTACAAATTATAATTATTAATTATAACAATATTTTTTCCACCTCTCCCACAATAACTTTACAAAATGCAAACTTGCAATGCTTTTCTTTCATTATTTGTTTTTTATGCATGAATATGATGGCTCACTGATTGTTGTTGGCATTTCCTGCCTAAAGTTTACCACTTTGCCAATGAAATAATCATTAAAATGATTGCCAACATCAAATTGTTTTATGATGAATAAAGCCATCTGATTAGATGAAAGATGAAGTTGAATTTGTCTTTCTGCCCATAATTTCATTTAAAGTACTCCAATGATTTTTTGATCTTTTCTTCATAATATAGTTTCTTCTTCTTGTTGTTGAGTTTAGTCTCATCATTTATCAATTTGCAGTCAGTCAGCCAGTCAGATGTGCAGCCAGACTTATTAGCCACTCCTTTCCCCCATCTCTTTCAACCATACAGTTTTCAATTCCTCATAAATCTATGGAGCCTTAACAGTTCTAACAGTCAGTTTCGGAATAACAGGTGCATATTTATCCATTTTCTGATAAGCTACCCAGGAAAGGGCTGAAAATAGCCAATATTAATATTATTATTTCCCTAGGCAAGTCGGATAAATCTTATTTTCAATGACGGCCTAGGAACAGTGGGTTAACTGCCTTGTTCAGGGGCAGAACGACAGATTTGATTTTATCTCGTCAGCTCGGGGATTCGTTTTTTGCAACCTTTCTGTTACTAGTCCAACGCTCTACCCACTAGTTTACCTTTCGCCCCAATATATGTAGCCTTCATAAAATCAATAATTTGCAAACATCAGATTACATTCATACATTAACCAGTTCTGAGACTCACTTAGATAATTTGATGGTGTAGCAGTACAAGGATAGATAATTTATAAAAGAGGCAGACATGCTTATGGGGGAGGTGTTGCTGTATATATTCAGAGCCACATCCCTGTAATGTTTAGAGAAGATCTTATGTGAAGTGTTATTGAAGTGTTGTGGTTGCAGGTTCACTTGGCACATCTAAATCATTTTATTGTGGAGTGTTGCTATAGGCCACCAAGTGCTAACAGTCAGTATCTAAAAAGTATGTGTGAAATGTTTGATAGTGTATGTGATGTAAACAGAGAGGTCTACTTTCTTGGCAACCTGAATATTGACTGGTTTTCATCAAGCTGTCCACTCAAGAGGAAGCTTCTCACTGTGACCAGTGTCTGTAATCTGGTTCAGGTTATTAATCAACCCACCAGGGTGTTTACAAACACTACAGGAACAACATCATCCACATTGATCACATTTTTACTAATAGTGTAGCACTTTGTTCAGAAGCTGTATCCGTACCCATTGGATGCAGTGATCACAGTATAGTGGCTATATACAGGAAAGACAAAGATCCAACCGCTGGGCCTAAAATAGTATATACGAGATCATACAAACAGATTTTGCTGTGACTCTTACGTGGATGATGTTAAAAATATTTGTTGGTCTGATGTGATTAATGAGGAGCATCCAGATGCTGCACTTGATGAATTTATGAAATTGCTTCATATAATAATCCTGAAAAGAGCAAACTAAGCAAGAGAAAACAATATGCAGTCCATTAATCCACTGATAAATTGGTGTGTGTGTGTGTGTGTGTGTGTGTGTGTGTGTGTGTGTGTGTGTTGCGGGGTTGAAGCTATGAACCCATAGGCTTGGTTCTCTCATCCCTTCCATGCTTCTGGGAGGGAGGGTGGACAATGAGCCCATAGGCTTGGTTCTCTCATCCCTTCCATGCTTCTGGGAGGGAGGGTGGACAATGAGCCCATAAGCTTGGTTCTCTCATCCCTTCCATGCTTCTGGGAGGGAGGGTGGACAATGAGCCCATAAGCTTGGTTCTCTCATCCCTTCCATGCTTCTGGGAGGGAGGGTGGACAATGAGCCCATAAGCTTGGTTCTCTCATCCCTTCCATGCTTCTGGGAGGGAGGGTGGACAATGAGCCCATAAGCTTGGTTCTCTCATCCCTTCCATGCTTCTGGGAGGGAGGGTGGACAATGAGCCCATAAGCTTGGTTCTCTCATCCCTTCCATGCTTCTGGGAGGGAGGGTGGACAATGAGCCCATAAGCTTGGTTCTCTCATCCCTTCCATGCTTCTGGGAGGGAGGGTGGACAATGAGCCCATAAGCTTGGTTCTCTCATCCCTTCCATGCTTCTGGGAGGGAGGGTGGACAATGAGCCCATTACAGCGGATGTAAGCAACATCTCATCCCCTCTGGCAGATTTCATGTCTGGGATCAGTTCTTTCCTCTTCTTCTTCAGGATAGTCTTCATTGAGGAGGTTATACAGTGGCAAGAAAAAGTAACCCTTTGGAATTAACTGGATTTCTGCATAAAGTACTGTATGTGAACCCTTTGGAATTAACTGGATTTCTGCATAAATTGTTCATAGAATTTGATCTGATCTTCATCTAAGTCACAATAGACAAACACAGTCTGCTTAAACTAATAACACACAATTATATGTTTTCATGTCTTTATTGCACACCGTGTAAACATTTACAGTGCAGGATGGAACAAGTATGTGAACCCTTGGATTTAATAACTGGTTGACCCACCTTTGGCAGTAATAACCTCAAACAAAAGTTTCTCTCCCATTGCAGATCAGATCTTCACAACGGTCAGGAGGAATTTTGGACCATTCCTCTTTACAAACTGTTTCAGTTCAACAATATTCTTGGGATGTCTGGTGTGAACCGGTTTCTTGAGGCTATGCCACTGCATCGCAATCTGTCAGGCCTCTGACTGGGCCACTCCAGAAGGCGTATTTTCTTCTGTTGAAGCCATTCTGTTGTTGATTGACTTCTGTGTTTTGGGTCGTTGTACTGTTGCATCACCAAATATCCGTTTAGCTTAAATTGCCTTGATAGATAACCTTACATTCTCCTGCAAAATGTCTTAATAAACTTGGGAATTTATTTTTCCGTTGATGTTAGCGAGCTGTCCAGGCCCTGAGGCAGCCCCAAAACATGATGCTCCCTCCACCATACTTTACAGTGGGGATAAGGTGTTGATGTTGGTGCTCTGAGCCTTTTTTCTCCACAGTGTTGTGTGTTCCACCCAAACAACTCAACTTTAGTTTCATCGGTCCACAGGATATTCTTCTATTAGCGCTGTGGAACATCCAGTTGCTCTTTTGCGAACTTCAGATGTGCAGCAATGTTGTTTTGGACAGCAGTGGCTTCTTCTGTGGTGTCCTCCCATGAACACCATTCTTGTTTAGTGTTTTACGTATCGTAGACTCGTCAACAGAGATGTTAGCATGTTACAGAGATTTCTGTAAGTCTTTAGCTGACACTCTAGGATTCTTCTCAACCTCATTGAGCATTCTGCGCTGTGTTCTTGCAGTCAGCTTTGCAGGATGACCACTCCTAGGGAGAGTAGCAACAGTGCTGAACTTTCTCAATTTAGAGACTATTTGTCTTACCGTGGATTGATGAACATCAAGGCTTTTAGTGATACTTATGTAACCCTCTCCAGCTTTATGCAAGTCAACAATTCTTAATCTTGTGTCTTCTGAGATCTCTTTTGTTCGAGGCATGGTTCACATCAGGCAAACCTTCTTGTAAATAGCAAACTCCCACTTCGTGAGTGTTTATTAAAGGGCAAGGCAGCTTTAACCAACATCTCCAATCTCGTCTCATTGATTGGACTCCAGGTTAGCTGACTCCTATGATCTTTTGGAGAAGTAATTAGCCTAGAGGGTTCACATACTTTTTTCCAACCTACACTGTGAATGTTTAAATGATGCATTTAATATTTTGTGTGTTATTAGTTTAATCACACTGTGTTTGTCTATTGTTGTGACTTAGATGAAAGTCAGATAAAATTTGATGACCAATTTATGCAGAAATCCAGGTCATTCCAAAGGGTTCACATACTGTTTCTTGCCACTGTACGCTCTTGGCTCTTTCCAGAACAGCTACCTTGTCCTTGAACCTCAGGAACTTCACCACTATTGGCTTGGGTCTATCACCTGGGTCTATCACCTGGGTCTGTCACCTGGGCCTGTCACCTGGGCCTGTCACCTGGGCCTGTCACCTGGGTCTATCACCTGGGTCTGTCACCTGGGTCTGTCACCTGGGTCTGTCACCTGGGTCTGTCACCTGGGCCCGTCACCTGGGCCTGTCACCTGGGTCTGTCACCTGGATCTATCACCTGGGTCTATCACCTGGGCCTGTCACCTGGGTCTGTCACCTGGGCCTGTCACCTGGGTCTATCACCTGGGTCTATCACCTGGGTCTATCACCTGGGTCTATCACCTGGGCCTGTCACCTGGGTCTATCACCTGGGTCTATCACCTGGGCCTGCCACTTGGGCCTGTCACCTGGGTCTATCACTTGGGCCTGTCACCTGGGTCTATCACCTTGGCCTGTCACCTGGGTCTATCACCTGGGTCTGTCACCTGGGCCTGTCACCTGGGTCTATCACCTGGGCCTGTCACCTGGGTCTATCACCTGGGTCTATCACCTGGGTCTATCACCTGGGCCTGTCACCTGGGCCTGTCACCTGGGTCTGCCACCTGGGCCTGCCACCTGGGCCTGCCACCTGGGCCTGTCACCTGGGTCTATCACCTGGGCCTGTCACCTGGGCCTGTCACCTGGGTCTATCACCTGGGCCTGTCACCTGGGTCTATCACCTGGTCACCTGGGTCTATCACCTGGGCCTGTCACCTGGGTCTGTCATCTGGGTCTGTCACCTGGGCCTGTCACCTGGGCCTGTCACCTGGGCCTGTCACCTGGGTCTGTCACCTGGGTCTATCACCTGGGCCTGTCACCTGGGTCTATCCCCTGGGTCTATCACCTGGGCCTGTCACCTGGGCCTGTCACCTGGGTCTATCACCTGGGTCTATTACCTGGGCCTGTCACCTGGGCCTGTCACCTGGGTCTGTCACCTGGGTCTGTCACCTGGGCCTGTCACCTGGGTCTATCACCTGGGCCTGTCACCTGGGCCTGTCACCTGGGCCTGTCACCTGGGCCTGTCACCTGGGCCTGTCACCTGGGTCTATCACCTGGGTCTATCACCTGGGTCTATCACCTGGGTCTATCACCTGGGCCTGTCACCTGGGCCTGTCACCTGGGTCTATCACCTGGGCCGGTGGTGGTTTTTCCAGTCCTATGGGTGCGCTCCACCTCAAACTCCCTGTAGTCCATCTTCAATTTCTCAGAGATCATTTACCTAATTTTGTCCTCAGTCTCCATCCAGATCTTATGTGGAGATTCTGCAATTCTGTCCACAACCATGTTGTTCTGCCTAGATTGTCCCTCGAGATTTATCTATCATTGTTTTCATGGATTCACACACATAACTGATGTCCTCTCTCTGACTTACAGATTGCTGTCATATAGCCGTTCTCCTGTTTCAACTCGTCGAGCTGACCTTGGGAGAACTGTAAACTGTTCTTCGGGTCCTGGACCTCTCTGGTCTGATCGTCCATTCTTTTATTAGTTGAATCCACCAGTATTTGAACAAAACAATTGAAGCTACTTTCTTGTTATTGTAACAACTGCTTGTAGAACTATTTGTGTTTGTTTAAAATATCTTTCCCCTGTGCTAAAGAGAGACACCACTGTCCTCAACACGCCGGCTTGGGTCTTTGTCATGGTAGTTAGTAACGTACGTTAGGATGTTACTCCTCACAGTTCCAGACAGGGCAGGTCACAGGGAAGATTGAAAACAACAAACAGCAGGGATCTAGACAGCCACAAACCCAGGACAATCCGCGGTCCCCGCCACAATGGCTAACTGCGTCGCGGGCTGCGTTCAAGCCCTCGAGAAAACTCCATGCTAGCTTGATATGCAGCTAGCTAGCAGCAGGTTCAACTGGAACCTGCCTCCTGTCAATACACCTGGGCAGACCAGACCAGCAGAGAAATCCTCCTGTCAATACACCTGGGCAGACCAGACCAGCAGAGATATCCTCCTCCTGTCAATACACCTGGGCAGACCAGACCAGCAGAGATATCCTCCTGTCAATACACCTGGGCAGTAGTAGGTAGTAGGTAGCCTAGCCTACACCTCTATTATCCAGTACAGTAGGTAGCCTAGCCTACACCTCTATTATCCAGTACAGTAGGTAGCCTAGCCTACACCTCTATTATCCAGTACAGTAGGTAGCCTAGCCTACACCTCTATTATCCAGTACAGTAGAGTAGTCTAGCCTACACCTCTATTATCCAGTAGAGTGGAGTAGAGTAGCCTAGCCTACACCTCTATTATCCAGTACAGTAGGTAGCCTAGCCTACACCTCTATTATCCAGTACAGTAGGTAGCCTAGCCTACACCTCTATTATCCAGTACAGTAGAGTAGTCTAGCCTACACCTCTATTATCCAGTAGAGTGGAGTAGAGTAGCCTAGCCTACACCTCTATTATCCAGTACAGTAGGTAGCCTAGCCTATTATCCAGTAGAGTAGATTAGGTAGTTTAGAAGCGCATATAGCCGTGGATTACATTAGCATAGCACAGCTAAATGGGCTGTTCTGTTTTTTTTAAGCAGTAGTATATCCAGTGTTACTCTGAGTTTAACTCCCTTATTAGCTGGCTGTTTCTGGTATCCTCTGCACACGGAAACAGTCAGAAAATATGAATTAAAGAGGCTATGAAAACGATGAGTTAATCCAGAAATGGGTCTCGTTTGTAAAAACACCACGTAGAAGATATGCCAGTGTGTGTACTTTCCATTGAAAATACATATCTGTGTAGATGTGTAGAAAATAACAAGGGTAAGCAGCCATGCCTGTCTGATTTAGATCAATACGAACACTGTTCACGCAGAAAAACATCTCAATACCCCATCCAAAAATAAACTGAGACTCCTATCCTGTCGTAACACAGTACAAATCTAACCTACCACAATTTGCCAGTTGGGATTTTCACAAGGCTGACACTATCACCCCCCCCCTACACTACACTACAAGGGGGGAGGCTATTGGTCTGTCCTGACTTCCATATGGTACCCTATTCACTTTTCTCAGGGTCAAAAGTCATGCACTATGTAAGGTGGCATTTAGGACGCAGACATGCCCTGGTCTGCAGTGATGTTCAGAATGAAGGGCATCTTGGGTAATAAGTCCAGGTTTGTTAGTGATGAAACAGAAAGCAGTGAGACATTTTAACAAGTTCGCTGTGGAGGACCCAATTATATGGACTGAACAGATAGTGTTTGTATTTTTCAGGGCACAGTTGTCATGTCAACCAACTAAAACGACAACAGCACTCCATTCCACATCCTCTCGTCTTAGGCTGGGCTCAGGCTCTTCTCTCACTGTGGTGTCAACTCATAAGTAAGGGTTTGGATGTATCTGAAGTCCTTAATAACAATATCCCAATCTTCCCTATCTGTCTTTCTCTCTTCACCACGTTTTCTCTCCCCCTCATTCTCTCTCTTTCTTTGTAGTCATTGGTGCTCAGTTACATAGCATGTTGCTATGTACGGTAGCTATGTATAAGAGTTATCTATAGTAGCTTTGTATATTAGCTATGTATAGTAGCTATGTATATTATCTATGTATAGTAGCTATGACTGGTAGCTATGTATAGTAGCTATGACTGGTAGTTATGTATAGTAGCTTTGTATATAACCTATGTACAGTAGCTATGTATATTAGCTATGTATAGTAGCTATGTATTTTAGCTACGTACAGTAGTTATCTATAGTAGCTATGTATAAGAGCTATCTATAGTAGCTATGAATAGTAGCTATGTATGGTAGCTATGAACATTAGCTATTTATAGTTGCTATGTATAGTAGCTATGTATATTAGCTATGTATAGTAGCTATGTATGGTAGCTATGAACATTAGCTATTTATAGTTGCTATGTATAGTAGCTATGTATATTATCTATGTCTGTAGCTATGTATAGTAGCTATGTATAGTAGCTTTGTATAAGAGTTATTTATAGTAGCTTTGTATATTAGCTATGTATAGTAGCTATGACTGGTAGATATGTATAGTAGCTATGACTGGTAGTTATGTATAGTAGCTGTGTATATAACCTATGTACAGTAGCTATGTATAGTAGCTATGTATATTAGCTATGTATATTAGCTATGTATGGTAGCTATGAACATTAGCTATTTATAGTTGCTATGTATAGTAGCTATGTATTTTAGCCAAGTACAGTAGTTATCTATAGTAGCTAAGTATAAGAGTTATCTATAGTAGCTATGAATAGTAGCTATGTATGGTAGCTATGAACATTAGCTATTTATAGTAGCTATGTATAGTAATCAAATCAAATCAAAATGTATTTATATAGCCCTTCGTACATCAGCTGATATCTCAACGTGCTGTACAGAAACCCAGCCTAAAACCCCAAACAGCAAGCAATGCAGGTGTAGAAGCACGGTGGCTAGGAAAAACTCCCTAGAAAGGCCAAAACCTAGGAAGAAACCTAGAGAGGAACCAGGCTATGTGGGGTGGCCAGTCCTCTTCTGGCTGTGCCGGGTGGAGATTATAACAGAACGTGGCCAAGATGTTCAAATGTTCATAAATGACCAGCATGGTCGAATAATAATAAGGCAGAACAGTTTAAACTGGAGCAGCAGCACAGTCAGGTGGACTGGGGACAGCAAGGAGTCATCATGTCAGGTAGTCCTGGGGCACGGTCCTAGGGCTCAGGTCCTCCGAGAGAGAGAAAGAAAGAGAGAATTAGAGAGAGCATATGTGGGGTGGCCAGTCCTCTTCTGGCTGTGCCGGGTGGAGATTATAACAGAACATGGCCAAGATGTTCAAATGTTCATAAATGACCAGCATGGTCGAATAATAGTAAGGCAGAACAGTTGAAACTGGAGCAGCAGCATGGCCAGGTGGACTGGGGACAGCAAGGAGTCATCATGTCAGGTAGTCGTGGGGCATGGTCCTAGGGCTCAGGTCAGTTGAAACTGGAGCAGCAGCATGGCCAGGTGGACTGGGGACAGCAAGGAGTCATCATGTCAGGTAGTCCTGGGGCATGGTCCTAGGGCTCAGGTCCTCCGAGAGAGAGAAAGAAAGAAGGAGAGAATTAGAGAACGCACACTTAGATTCACACAGGACACCGAATAGGACAGGGGAAGTACTCCAGATATAACAAACTGACCCTAGCCCCCCGACACAAACTACTGCAACATCAATACTGGAGGCTAAGACAGGAGGGGTTAGGAGACACTGTGGCCCCATCCGAGGACACCCCCGGACAGGGCCAAACAGGAAGGATATAACCCCACCCACTTTGCCAAAGCACAGCCCCCACACCACAAGAGGGATATCTTCAACCACCAACTTACCATCCTGAGACAAGGCTGAGTATAGCCCACAAAGATCTCCGCCACGGCACAACCCACTGCACAACAGTGAATCAACAGTGAATCAACCCACTCAGGTGACGCACCCCCTGTAGGGACGGCATGAGAGAGCCCCAGTAAACCAGTGACTCAGCCCCTGTAATAGGGTTAGAGGCAGAGAATCCCAGTGGAAAGAGGGGAACCGGCCAGGCAGAGATAGCAAGGGCGGTTCGTTGCTCCAGAGCCTTTCCGTTCACCCTCCCACTCCTGGGCCAGACTACACTCAATCATATGGCCCACTGAAGAGATGAGTCTTCAGTAAAGACTTAAAGGTTGAGACCGAGTTTGCGTCTCTGACATGGGTAGGCAGACCGTTCCATAAAAATGGAGCTCTATAGTAGAAAGCCCTGCCTCCAGCTGTTTGCTTAGAAATTCTAGGGACAATTAGGAGGCCTGCGTCTTGTGACCGTAGCGTACGTGTAGGTATGTACGGCAGAACCAAATCAGAGAGATAGGTAGGAGCAAGCCCATGTAATGCTTTGTAGGTTAGCAGTAAAACCTTGAAATCAGCCCTTGCTTTGACAGGAAGCCAGTGTAGAGAGGCTAGCACAGGAGTAATATGATCAAATTTTTGGGGGTTCTAGTCAGGATTCTAGCAGCCGTATTTAGCACTAACTGAAGTCTATTTAGTGCTTTATCCGGGTAGCCGGAAAGTAGAGCATTGCAGTAGTCTAACCTAGAAGTGACAAAAGCATGGATTCATTTTTCTGCATCATTTTTGGACAGAAAGTTTCTGATATTTGCAATATTACGTAGATGGAAAAAAGCTGTCCTCGAAATGGTCTTGATATGTTCTTCAAAAGAGAGATCAGGGTCCAGAGTAACGCCGAGGTCCTTCACAGTTTTATTTGAGATGACTGTACAACCATTAAGATTAATTGTCAGATTCACAGAAGATCTCTTTGTTTCTTGGGACCTAGAACAAGCATCTCTGTTTTGTCCGAGTTTAATAGTTGAAAGTTTGCAGCCATCCACTTCCTTATGTCTAAAACACATGCTTCTAGCGAGGGCAATTTTGGGGCTTCACCATGTTTCATTGAAATGTACAGCTGTGTGTCATCCACATAGCAGTGAAAGTTAACATTATGTTTTCTAATAACATCCCCAAGAGGTAAAATGTATAGTGAAAACAATAGTGGTCCTAAAACGGAACCTTGAGGAACACTGAAATTTACAGTTGATTTGTCAGAGGACAAACCATTCACAGAGACAAACTGATATCTTTCTGACAGATAAGATCTAAAGCAGGCCAGAACATGTGTAGACCAATTTGGGTTTCCAATCTCTCCAAAAGAATGTGGTGATCGATGGTATCAAAAGCAGCACTAAGGTCTAGGAGCACGAGGACAGATGCAGATCCTCGGTCCGATGCCATTAAAATGTCATTTACCACCTTCACAAGTGCCGTCTCAGTGCTATGATGGGGTCTAAAACCAGACTGAAGCATTTCGTATACATTGTTTGTCTTCAGGAAGGCAGTGAGTTGCTGTGCAACAGCCTTCTCTAAAATTTTTGAGAGGAATGGAAGATTCGATATAGGCCGATAGTTTTTTATATTTTCTGGGTCAAGGTTTGGCTTTTTCAAGAGAGGCTTTATTACTGCCACTTTTAGTGAGTTTGGTACACATCCGGTGGATAGAGAGCCATTTATTATGTTCAACATAGGAGGGCCAAGCACAGGAAGCAGCTCTTTCAGTAGTTTAGTTGGAATAGGGTCCAGTATGCAGCTTGAAGTAAGCGCTACCATCAGTCCTGTGTCATGCCAACAGTAAAGCATCCTGAGACCATTCATGTGTGGGGTTGCTTCTCTAAGGAGAAGACAAGGTGAGCGCTACCATCAGTCCTGTGTCATGCCAACAGTAAAGCATCCTGAGACCATTCATGTGTGGGGTTGCTTCTCAACCAAGGGAGTGGGCTCACTCACAATTTTGACTAAGAACAACAGCCATGAATAAAGAATGTTACCAACACATCCTCCGAGAGCAACTTCTCCCATCCAGGAACAGTTTGGTGACTAACACTGCATTTTCCAGTGTGATGGAACACCTTGCCAAAAGGCAAAAGTGATAACTAAGTGGCTCGGGGAACAAAACCCTAACCCTAACCCTTGATATTTTGGGTCCATGGCCAGGAAATCCCCAGACCTTAATCCCATTGAGAACTTGTGGTCAATCAAATCAAATCAAATTTTATTTGTCACATACACATGGTTAGCAGATGTTAATGCGAGTGTAGCGAAACGCTTGTGCTTCTAGTTCCGACAATGCAGTGATAACCAACAAGTAATCTAACTAACAATTCCAAAACTACTGTCTTATACACAGTGTAAGGGGATAAAGAATATGTACATAAAGATATATGAATGAGTGATGGTACAGAGCAGCATACAGTAGATGGTATCGAGTACAGTATATACATATGAGATGAGTATGCAGACAAAGTAAACAAAGTGGCATAGTGATACATGTATTACATAAGGATGCAGTCGATGATGTAGAGTACAGTATATACATATGCATATGAGATGAATAATGTAGGGTAAGTAACATTATATAAGGTAGCATTGTTTAAAGTGGCTAGTGATATATTTACATAATTTCCCATCAATTCCCATTATTAGAGTGGCTGGAGTTGGGTCAGTGTCAATGACAGTGTGTTGGCAGCAGCCACTCAATGTTAGTGGTGGCTGTTTAACAGTCTGATGGCCTTGAGATAGAAGCTGTTTTTCAGTCTCTCGGTCCCAGCTTTGATGCACCTGTACTGACTTCGCCTTCTGGATGATAGCAGGGTGAACAGGCAGTGGCTCGGGTGGTTGATGTCCTTGATGATCTTTATGGCCTTCCTGTAACATCGGGTGGTGTAGGTGTCCTGGAGGGCAGGTAGTTTGCCCCCGGTGATGCGTTGTGCAGACCTCACTACCCTCTGGAGAGCCTTACGGTTGAGGGCGGAGCAGTTGCCGTACCAGGCGGTGATACAGCCCGCCAGGATGCTCTCGATTGTGCATCTGTAGAAGTTTGTGAGTGCTTTTGGTGACAAGCCGAATTTCTTCAGCCTCCTGAGGTTGAAGAGGCGCTGCTGTGCCTTCTTCACGACGCTGTCAGTGTGAGTGGACCAATTCAGTTTGTCTGTGATGTGTATGCCGAGGAACTTAAATGTTTTCGCATGTTTTCGTTGCAGGCCGTGTCAGTGGCACTGTATTGTCCTCAAAGCGGGCAAAAAAGTTATTTAGTCTGCCTGGGAGCAAGACATCCTGGTCCGTGACTGGGCTGGGTTTCTTCTTGTAGTCCGTGATTGACTGTAGACCCTGCCACATGCCTCGTGTCTGAGCCGTTGAATTGAGATTCTACTTTGTCTCTGTACTGATGCTTAGCTTGTTTAATAGCCTTGCGGAGGGAATAGCTGCACTGTTTGTATTCGGTCATGTTGCCAGACACCTTGCCCTGATTAAAAGCAGTGGTTCGCGCTTTCAGTTTCACGCGAATGCTGCCATCAATCCACGGTTTCTGGTTAGGGAATGTTATCGTTGCTATGGGAACGACATCTTCAATGCAAGTTCTAATGAACTCGCACACCGAATCAGCCTATTCATCAATATTCAAGAGGCGGGTGAACAAACAAAAACCTACAAAAACCTACAAATTCTGACAAACTCCAAGCATTGATTATGCAAGAATGGGCTGCCATCAGTCAGGATGTGGCCCAGAAGTTAATTGACAGCATGCCAGGGCGGATTGCAGAGGTCTTGAAAAAGAAGGGTCAACACTGCAAAAATTGACTCTTTGCATCAACTTCATGTAATTGTCAATAAAAGCCTTTGACACGTATGAAATGCTTGTAATTATACTTCAGTATCCATAGTAACATCTGACTAAAATATGTAAAGACACTGAGGCAGCAAAATAGTGAAAATTGTGAAAATTAATATTTGTGTTATTCTCAAAACTTTTGGCCACGACTGTACTTTACAGTTGGGATGAGGTTTTGATTTTGGTGTGAAGTGCCTTTTTATCTCAACACATAGTGTTGTGTTTTCCTTCCAAACAACTCCACTGTAGTTTCTGTCCACAGAATATTTTACCAGTAGTGCTGTGGAACATTCAGGTGCACTTTTACAAACTTCAGACGTGCAGCAATGTTTTTCTGGACAGCAGTGGCTTCTTCCGTGGTGTCCTCCAATGAACACCATTCTTGTTTAGAGTTTTACGTATTGTAGACTTGTCAACGGAGATGTTAGCAAGTTCCAGAGATTTCTGTAAGTCTTTAGTTGACACTCTAGGATTCTTCTTAACCTCATTGAGCATTCTGCGATGTGCTCTTGCAGTCATCTTTGCAGGACGGAGAGTAGCAACAGTGCTGAACTTTCTCCATTTATAGACTATTTGTCTTACCGTGGACTGATGAACATCAAGACTTTTAGAGATACTTATGTAACCCTTTCCAGCTTTATACAAGTCAACAATTCTTAATCTTGTGTCTTCTGAGATCTCTTTTGTTGGAGGCATGGTTCACATCAGGCTATGCCTCTTGTGAATAGCAAACACATATTTTGTGAGTGTTTTTTATAGGGCAAGGCAGCTCTAACCAACATCTCCAATCTCATCTTATTGATTGGACTCCAGGTTACCTGATTCCTGACTCCAATTATCTTTTGGAGAAGTCATTAGCCGAGGGGGGCTTCACATACTTTTTCCAACCTACACTGTGAATGTTTAAATTATGCATTCAATATAGACAAGAAATAAACTAATAAAACACAAATGATTGTAAGCACACTATTGTTGTGACCTAGATGAAGGTCAGATCAAATTCATACTTTTTCTTGTCACTGTATAGTAGCTATATATAGTATCTAAACTCAGCTCTTCATTGTAAAGGGTTTAAACACTGTTTCCCATGCTTGTTCAATGAACCATAAACAATTAATGAACATGCACCTGTGGAACGGTCGTTAAGACACTAACAGCTTACAGACAGTAGGCAACTAAGGTCACAATTATGAAAACTTAGGACACTAAAGAGGCCTTTCTACTGACTCTGAAAAACACCAAAAGAAAGATGGCCACGGTCCCTGCTCATCTGTGTCAATGCGCCTTAGGCATGTTGCAATGATGCATGAGGACTGCAGATGTGGCCAGGATAATAAATTGCCATATCCGTACTGTGAGACGCCTAAGACAGCGCTACATGGAGACAGGACGGACAGCTGATCGACCTCACAGTGGCAGACTACGTGTAACAACACCTGCACAGGATCGGTACAACAGAACATCACACCTGCGGGACAGGTACAGGATGGCAACAACTGCCGGAGTTACACCAGGAATGCACAATCCCTCCATCATTGCTCAGACTGTCCGCAATAGGCTGAGAGAGGCTGGACTGAGGGCTTGTAGGCTTGTTGTAAGGCAGGTCCTCAACAGACATCACCGTGGAAGTGGAAGAGTGAGGTAACATCTCACAGCAAGAACTGACACATCTGGTGCAGTCCATGAGGATGAGATGCACTGCAGTACTTAATGCAGCTGGTGGCCACCCCAGATACTGACTGTTACTTTTTAATTTTGACTCCTCCCCCCCTTTGTTCAGGGACACATTATTCCATTTCTGTTAGTCACATGTATAGCAGCTATGTATAGTATCTATGTATAGTATTTATGTATGGGAGCTATGTATAGCTTACCTTGGGACCAGCAGCATCCCACTGTTGGTTTGCCTCTGAAGCTAAGCTGAGTGTTGGTCCTGGTCCAGTCCATGGATGGGAGACCAGATTTTGCTGGAGGGCCAGTAGGAAACACTCTTTCCTCAAGTCTAAAATAAAATGCCCCAGGGCAGTGATTTGGGAAATTGCCCATAAATGTATAGTAACTAAATGGTGCCAATTAATGGTTTCTAAAACATATTAAATACTATATCTCTCTCTGAAGTTGAAGATCTGGGACATGCATGTCTTGATTTATAAAGCTGAGAAGCTACAGACAGTATCTTCAGAAATTTCAGGATGTGCTTGAGTCCCACATAGCCCCCTATTCCCATTAGAGTGCACTACTTTTGACCAGGGCTTTGGTCAAAAGTAGTGCACTTATATAGGGAATAGGGTGCCATTTGGGATGTACACCATGATGTGCACTGGAGTGCAGAGAAGAGAGGCCGTTGGCCACAATTTCTTGCAGGTCAATTAGCCAATTAGACAAGTGGCCTTGGGCATGGCCAGTCAGAATCACACCGATTAGGATGTGGAGGGTGGGGTTGGCCTCTCAGAGCACAAACTCAATTCAGACTGTCAAACTGTGTGACATCAGATGACTGCGGCTGACCGTAACTACAGAAAATGGTTACTGCTACATCAGGAGTCAGTCATTTTTTAAAATATTTTTTTAACTAGGCAAGTCAGTTAAGAACACAGAGAGAGAGAGAGAGAGAGAGAGAGAGAGAGAGAGAGAGAGAGAGAGAGAGAGAGAGAGAGAGAGAGAGAGAGAGAGAGAGAGAGAGAGAGAGAGAGAGAGAGAGAGAGAGAGAGAGAGAGAGAGAGAGAGGACTCAGAGAGGAGAGAGAGAGGAGAGAGAGAGAGAAAAAACTCAGAGAGGAGAGAGAGAGAGAAAGAGAGAGAGAGAGAGAGAGAGAGAGAGAGAGAGAGAGAGAGAGAGAGAGAGAGAAAGAGAGAGACTCAGAGAGAGATAGAGAGATAGAGATAGAGAGACTGAAGGAGACTCAGACAATAAGACTCAGAGAGAGAAGGAGACTCAGAGAGATAGAGAAGGAGTGAGAGAGGAGACTCGGAGAGAGAGGAGACTCGGAGAGAGAGAGAGAGACAGAGTGAGAGAGAGAGAGAGACAGAGTGAGAGAGAGAAGGAGACTCAGAGAGAGCTAAAGAGAGACAAAAAACACACAACCAACAACATTGGACACTTTATTGAACACAAAGCCTTCACTATATCATCCTGGAATATTCAAGGTCTGAGGTCATCTGCCTTTGGCCTAAAGAGCAGGAACCCAGACTTCACCAAAGAAAACGGTAAATCAGGCATTGTCATCCTGCAAGAAACATGGTATAGAGGAGATGGACTCACTGGTTGCGCTCCAGGTTACAGAGAGCTGGTAGTCCCATCCACCAAACTACCAGGTGGGTGGTATAGAGGAGACGGACTCACTGGTTGCCCTCCAGGTTACAGAGAGCTGGTAGTCCTATCCACCAAACTACCAGGTGGGTGGTATAGAGGAGACGGACTCACTGGTTGCCCTCCAGGTTACAGAGAGCTGGTAGTCCCATCCACCAAACTACCAGGTGGGTGGTATAGAGGAGACGGACTCACTGGTTGCCCTCCAGGTTACAGAGAGCTGGTAGTCCCATCCACCAAACTACCAGGTGGGTGGTATAGAGGAGACGGACTCACTGGTTGCCCTCCAGGTTACAGAGAGCTGGTAGTCCTATCCACCAAACTACCAGGTGGGTGGTATAGAGGAGACGGACTCACTGGTTGCCCTCCAGGTTACAGAGAGCTGGTAGTCCCATCCACCAAACTACCAGGTGGGTGGTATAGAGGAGACGGACTCACTGGTTGCCCTCCAGGTTACAGAGAGCTGGTAGTCCCATCCACCAAACTACCAGGTGGGTGGTATAGAGGAGACGGACTCACTGGTTGCCCTCCAGGTTACAGAGAGCTGGTAGTCCTATCCACCAAACTACCAGGTGGGTGGTATAGAGGAGACGGACTCACTGGTTGCCCTCTAGGTTAGGTGTGAAACAGGGAAGGGACACAGGGGTATGCTAATTTGGTATAGAGCAGACCTAACTCACTCCATTAAATTAATCAGAACAGGAACATTTTACATTTGGCTAGAAATTCAAAAGGAAATGATCTTAACAGAGAAAATTGTCCTCCTGTGTGCTACCTATATCCCCCCACTAGAATCCCCATACTTTAATGAAGAAGACAGCTTCTCCATCCTGGAGGGGAAAATCAATCATTTCCAGGCCCAGGGACATGTACTAGTCTGTGGCGACGTAAATGCCAGAACCGGAAAAGAATGCTATTTGGCTCTAAACAGAAAACGTCACCACTGTGACTGACCCAAACTTAAGGAAAGCTTTGATTATGTACAGACTCAGTGAGCATAGCCTTGCTATTGAGAAAGGTAGATATGTAGGTAGATATGGCTCTCAAGAGAAGACAGGCTATGTGCTCACTCCCACAAAATGAGGTGGAAACTGAGCTGCACTTCCTAACCTCCTGCCCAATGTATGACCATATTAGAGACACACATTTCCCTCAGATTACACAGATCCACAAAGAATTTGAAAACAAACTCAGTTTTGATAAACTCCCATATCTACTGGGGGAAATTCCACAGTGTGACATCACAGCAGGAAGATGTGTGACCTGATGCCACGAGAAAAGGGCAACCAGTGAAGAACAAACACCATTGTAAATACAACCCATAGTTATGCATATTTACTTTCCCTTGTGTACTTTAACCATTTGTACATTGTTACAACACTGTATATATATTTAATATGACATTTGTAATGTCTTTATTGTTTTGACATTTCTGTATGTGTAATGTTTACTGTTAATTTCTTTATTGTTTATTTCACTTTTGTATATTATCTACCTCACTTGCTTTGGCAATGTTAACACGTTTCCCATGTCAGTAAAACCCCTTGAATTGAACTGAGAGAGAAGAAGATAAGAGAGAGTGAGTGAGTGAGTGAGTGAGTGAGTGAGTGAGTGAGTGAGTGAGTGAGTGAGTGAGTGAGTGAGTGAGTGAGTGAGTGAGTGAGTGAGTGAGGAGACTCAGCGAGAGAAGGAGACTCAGAGAGAGAGGAAGACTCAGAGAGAGAGGAAGACTCAGAGAGAGAGGAAGACTCAGAGAGAGACTCAGAGAGAGAGGAAGACTCAGAGAGAGAGGAAGACTCAGAGAAGACTCAGAGAGAGAAGAAGCCTCAGAGAGAGAAGAAGCCTCAGAGAGAGAAGAAGACTCAGAGAGAGAAGAAGACTCAGAGAGAAGGAGACTCAGAGAGAGAAGGAGACTCAGAGAGAGAAGAAGCCTTAGGGAGAGGAGAAGCCTCAGAGAGAGGAGACTCAGAGAGAGAAGGAGACTCAGAGAGAGAAGAAGCCTCAGGGAGAGGAGAAGCCTCAGAGAGAGAAGAAGCCTCAGAGAGAGGAGACTCAGAGAGAGGAGAAGCCTCAGAGAGAGAAGGAGACTCAGAGAGAGAAGAAGATTCAGAGAGAGAAGAAGCCTCAGGGAGAGGAGAAGCCTCAGAGAGAGGAGACTCAGAGAGAGAAGGAGACAGAGAGAGAAGGAGACAGAGAGAGAAGGAGACAGAGAGAGAAGAAGACTCAGAGAGAGAAGAAGACTCAGAGAGAGAAGAAGCCTCAGAGAGAGAAGAAGCCTCAGAGAGAGAAGAAGCCTCAGAGAGAGGAGAAGCCTCAGAGAGAGGAGAAGCCTCAGAGAGAGGAGACTCAGAGAGAGAAGGAGACTCAGAGAGAGAAGGAGACAGAGAGAGAAGGAGACAGAGAGAGAAGAAGAAGAATCAGAGAGAGAAGAAGAATCAGAGAGAGAAGAAGAATCAGAGAGAGAAGAAGCCTCAGAGAGAGAAGACTCAGAGAGAGAGAAGCCTCAGAGAGAGAAGGAGACAGAGAGAGAAGGAGACTCAGAGAGAGAAGAAGACTCAGAGAGAGAAGAAGACTCAGAGAGAGAAGAAGCCTCAGAGAGAGAAGAAGCCTCAGAGAGAGAAGAGACTCAGAGAGAGAAGAGACTCAGAGAGAGGAGAAGACTCAGAGAGAGAAGAAGCCTCAGGGAGAGGAGACTCAGAGAGAGAGAAGCCTCAGAGAGAGGAGACAGCCTCAGAGAGAGAAGAAGAATCAGAGAGAGAAGAAGACTCAGAGAGAGAAGAAGCCTCAGAGAGAGGAGACTCAAAGAGAGGAGACTCAGAGAGAGAAGACTCAGAGAGAGAAGGAGACTCAGAGAGAGAAGGAGACTCAGAGAGAGGAGACTCAGAGAGAGAAGGAGACTCAAAGAGAGGAGACTCAAAGAGAGGAGACTCAAAGAAGGAGACTCAAAGAAGGAGACTCAGAGAGAGAAGGAGACTCAAGAGAGAAGGAGACTCAGAGAGAGAAGGAGACTCAGAGAGAGAAGGAGACTCAGAGAGAGAAGGAGACTCAGAGAGAGAAGGAGACTCAGAGAGAGAAGGAGACTCAGAGAGAGAAGGAGACTCAGAGAGAGAAGGAGACTCAGAGAGAGAAGGAGACTCAGAGAGAGAAGGAGACTCAGAGAGAGAAGGAGACTCAGAGAGAGAAGGAGACTCAGAGAGAGGAGACTCCGAGAAAGAGAGCGAGAGGGATAGAGAGAGGGTGTAGCGATGAAAGTCAATGCTTCTACATTCAGTCAAAAAGCAAAAGGAGGAAATAGCCATAATGTAAATGGCATGACAACATGTTTGGGGAAATGCCTAACCCCTGTTAAACCAGTGGCCTTCACGGCCATTAGAATACAAAAGGTGAACTAAACAGCTGTTCCTGTGACCCCAATGGCAAATGTTGTCAAGATTCATCAAGGTAACAAACAGAGTGGAGAGGGATGCACTTTGTATACCGGTTGCTATTCTGGTTATTGTTCACTTATTAAATGAGAGGCATAAATGTCTATTAAATCCAGTGTTTAGGCTCTTATATCGATGCATAATTAAAACGGCACAAGTTATTTATTGGCACGACAGAAGTGGTGCACGTGGACACTTGTTTTGTTGTATTTCTGCACGTACACACACACACACACACACACACACACACACACACACACACACACACACACACACACACACACACACACACACACACACACACACACACACACACCTCACCAATGTTAACAGGGTTCACAGGGGTCACTCGACCCAGATGCCACATTATGAAGAGTGAATCAAAGCAGGTAGTGGAACTAGCCTATATGGTGTTTTTTCTCTCCGTCCAGACAGAGTGAGGTGACTGTGTGTCTACTAGAGGTCCTGACAGATCCACCTGAACCCGAATCCTGACCCGGGACACACCCAAACGTGTTCCTCGGATCCAGGCCCTGTTTGGTTGTCATCGGGTCTCGGGTCTATGTAACGGACCTAACCACGGCTCTGCATAACCTAAAGAATATTTATTTGATGCTAATAAGATGAATGTATTGACTTATGGAAGGCCTAGCCAACATAAACTCAGCAAAATGAGAAACGTCCTCTCACTGTCAACTGAGTTTATTTTCAGCAAACTTAACATGTGTAAATATTTAAATATTCATTGGCCATGGCAGAACACTGACATTCCTGTCTTGCAGGAAATCACGAACAGAACAAGCAGTATGGCTGGTGGCATTGTCATGCTTGGAGGGTCATGTCAGGATGAGCCTGCAGGAAGGGTACCACATGAGGGAGGGTCATGTCAGGATGAGCCTGCAGGAAGGGTACCACATGAGGGAGGGTCATGTCAGGATGAGCCTGCAGGAAGGGTAACACATGAGGGAGGGTCATGTCAGGATGAGCCTGCAGGAAGGGTACCACATGAGGGAGGGTCATGTCAGGATGAGCCTGCAGGAAGGGTACCACATGAGGGAGGGTCATGTCAGGATGAGCCTGCAGGAAGGGTAACACATGAGGGAGGGTCATGTCAGGATGAGCCTGCAGGAAGGGTACCACATGAGGGAGGGTCATGTCAGAATGAGCCTGCAGGAAGGGTACCACAGGTCGGGGTCCGGTCAATCATTTGGGTCCGAGTGGGGTCGGGTCAATCATTTGGGTCCGAGTGGGGTCGGGTCAATCATTTGGGTCCGAGTGGGGTCGAGTCAATCATTTGGGTCCGAGTGGGGTCGGGTCAATCATTTGGGTCCGAGTGGGGTCGGGTCAATCATTTGGGTTCGAGTGGGGTCGGGTCAATCATTTGGGTCCGGGTGGGGTCGTGTTTGGGTTGGGTTCGGGTCAATCGTTTGGGTTCGGGTTCGGGTCAATCGTTTGTGTTCAGGTCAAGGCCTGGTTGTAGTCGGGTCCATTCGGGTTTGGTTCTGATTGTTCTCGGGTCTGTTGGGGCCCGGGTCCACATGTGAATACAGCCTGAACAGTGAGCCGGTACACAGACCGTCTCCAGTCAGACTACTACTACCAGGGAATGGCTTCCTGGAAGCCTGAAAGAGAGGAGAGAGCCGGCTCAGCCTTCAAGGCAAAACGCTTAAACTCCAAGACATGCTGAGGGTGTGTTTACGCTGCCTGTCTATGAGTCATCCATCTGTAGGACATAAGGTCATCACTGGTGTAACCGTCCAGATAACATCAACTGTACAAGGCCCCCCCCCCCCATATATGGTAAAATAATTTTCCCCAATGGTGAGGGCGGGTGTAGGGGTGGGCTGGCGACAGAGGTGCAGGAGGGGCTCTTCGCTCGGACCAGGGATCACCTGAGGAGAGAAATGACAGAGAGAGAATCCCCAATCACACTGTTCTTGTTGAACAATGACACAACAATGACAAAATAACTTGTATTTATCATCATCATCATCCCAAAAAGAGGGCGATTACACAGTGATGGTTTTACGAACCAGATTGTGAGATTAAGCGAACATTTTTCCACCATTGGATCAGAACACTACAGAACTCCTGGAAAGGGATCAGTGGAAGTTGCATTATCAAATACTATATACATGAAATACTATACACATGAAATACTATACATGAAATACTATATACATGAAATACTATATACATTAAATACTATATACATTAAATACTATATACATTAAATACTATATACATCAAATACTATATACATCAAATACTATATACATCAAATACTATATACATCAAATACTATATACATCAAATACTATATACATCAAATACTATATACATCAAATACTATATACATCAAATACTATATACATCAAATACTATATACATTAAATACTATATACATTAAATACTATATACATTAAATACTATATACATTAATACTATATACATTAAATACTATATACATTAAATACTATATACATTAAATACTATATACATTAAATACTATATACATTAAATACTATATACATTAAATACTATATACATCAAATACTATATACATCAAATACTATATACATTAAATACTATATACATCAAATACTATATACATCAAATACTATATACATCAAATACTATATACATTAAATACTATATACATTAAATACTATATACATTAAATACTATATACATACCAAATACATTTGAAGTCGGAAGTTAACATACACTGAGGTTGGAGTCATTAAAACTAGATTTTTTCAACCACTCCACACATTTCTTGTTAACAAACTATAGTTTTGGCAAGTCAGTTAGAACATCTACTTTGTGCATGACACAAGTCATTTTTCCAACAATTGTTTACAGACAGATTATTTCACTTATAATTCAATGCATCACAATTATAATTTATAATTTATAATTCACTGCATCACAATTCACTGCATCTTCTGACCCAGTGGGTCAGAAGTTTACATACACTAAGTTGACTGTGCCTTTAAACAGCTTGGAAAATTCCAGAAAATTATGTCATGGCTTTAAAAGCTTCTGATAGGCTAATTGACATCATTTGAGTCAATTGGAGGTGTACCTGTGGATGTATTTCAAAGCCTACCTTCAAACTCAGTGCCTCTTTGCTTGACATCATGGGAAAATCAAGAGATATCAGCCAAGACCTGAGATAACAAATTATAGACCTCCACAAGTCTGATTCATCCTTGGGAGCAATTTCCAAATGCCTGAAGGTACCACGTTCATCTGTACAAATAATAGTACGCAAGTATAAACACCATGGGACCACACAGCCGTCATAACGCTCAGGAAGGAGACACATTCTGTCACCTAGAGATTATTAACATACTTTGGTGCGAAAAGTGCAAATCAGTCCCAGAACAACAGCAAAGGACCTTGTGAAGATGCTGGAGGAAACAGGTACAAAAGTATCTATATCCAAAGTAAAAACGAGTCCTATATTGACATAACCTGAAAGGCCGCTCAGCAAGGAAGAAGCCACTGCTCCAAAACCACCATAAAAAAGCTAGACTACGGTTTGCAACTGCACATGGGGACAAAGATGGTACTTTTTGGAGAAATGTTCTCTGGTCTGATGAAACAAAAATAGAACTGTTTGGCCATAATGACCATCGTTATGTTTGGAGGAAAAAGGGGGAGGCTTGCAAGCCGAAGAACACCCATCCAAACCGTGAAACACGGGGGTGACAGCATCATGATGTGGGGGTGCTTTGCTGTGCTGCAGGAGGGACTGGTGCACTTCACAAAATAGATAGCACCATGATGGGGGAAATTATGTGGATATATTGAAGCAACATCTCAAGACATTTGTCAGGAAGTTAAAGCTTGGTCGCAAATGGGTCTTCCAAATGGACAATGACCCCAAGCATACTTCCAAAGTTGTGGCAAAATGGCTTAAGGACAACACAGTCAAGGTATTGGAGTGGCCATCACAAAGCCCTGACCTCAATCCTATAGAAAATTTGTGGGCAGAACTGAAAAAGCGTGTGCGAGCAAGGAGGCCTACAAACCTGACTCAGTTACACCAGCTCTGTCAGGAGGAATGAGCCAAAATCCACCCTACTTATTGTGGGAAGCTTGTGGTAGACTACCCGAAACGTTTGACCCAAGTTCTCAGAGCTCTACAGACAATTCCTTTGACCGTTTTTGCTCTGACATCAAATCAAAATCAAATCAAATTTTATTTGTCACATGCACCGAATACAACAGTGAAATGCTTCCTTATTACAACCCCTTAATAACCAACCCCTTAATAACCAACCCCTTAATAACCAATCCCTTAATAACCAACCCCTTAATAACCAACCCCTTAATAACCAACCCCTTAATAACCAACAATGCAGTTTAAAAAAAAAATATGTATATAAATATAACAAATAATTAAAGAGCAACAAAATAACAGTAGCGAGGGCATATAAAGGGGGTTCCGGTACAGAGTCATTGTGGAGGCTATATACAGGGGGTTCTGGTACAGAGTCAATGTGGAGGCTATATACAGGGGGTTCTGGTACAGAGTCAATGTGGAGGCTATATACAGGGGGTTCCGGTACAGAGTCAATGTGGAGGCTATATACAGGGGGCTCTGGTACAGAGTCAATGTGGAGGCTATATACAGGGGGTTCTGGTACAGAGTCAATGTGGAGGCTATATACAGGGGGTACCGGTATAGAGTCAATGTGGAGGCTATATACAGGGGGTACCGGTACAGAGTCAATGTGGAGGATATATACAGGGGGTTCCGGTACAGAGTCAATGTGGAGGCTATATACAGGGGGTACAGAGTCAATGGTACAGAGTCAAGAGTCAATGTGGAGGATATATACAGGGGGTTCCGGTACAGAGTCAATGTGGAGGCTATATACAGGGGGTTCTGGTACAGAGTCAATGTGGAGGCTATATACAGGGGGTTCTGGTACAGAGTCAATGTGGAGGCTATATACAGGGGTTCCGGTACAGAGTCAATGTGGAGGCTATATACAGGGGGTTCTGGTACAGAGTCAATGTGGAGGCTATATACAGGGGGTTCTGGTACAGAGTCAATGTGGAGGCTATATACAGGGGTACCGGTATAGAGTCAATGTGGAGGCTATATACAGGGGGTACCGGTACAGAGTCAATGTGGAGGATATATACAGGGGGGTTCAATGTGGAGGCTATATACAGGGGGGTTCAGAGTCAATGTGGAGGCTATATACAGGGGTACCGGTACAGAGTCAATGTGGAGGCTATATACAGGGAGGTACTGGTACAGAGTCAATGTGGAGGCTATATACGGGGTTCCGGTACAGAGTCAATGTGGAGGCTATATACAGGGGGGTACTGGTACAGAGTCAATGTGGAGACTATATACAGGGGGTTCTGGTACAGAGTCAATGTGGAGGCTATATACAGGGGGTTCCGGTACAGAGTCAATGTGGAGGCTATATACAGGGGGTACCGGTACAGAGTCAATGTGGAGGCTATATACAGGGGTTCTGGTACAGAGTCAATGTGGAGGCTATATACAGGGGTTCTGTACCAATGGTACAGAGTCAATGTGGAGGCTATATACAGGGGGTACCGGTACAGAGTCAATGTGGAGGCTATATACAGGGTGTTATGGTACAGAGTCAATGTGGAGGCTATATACAGGGTGTTATGGTACAGAGTCAATGTGGAGGCTATATACAGGGGGTACCGGTACAGAGTCAATGTGGAGGCTATATACAGGGTGTTATGGTACAGAGTCAATGTGGAGACTATATACAGGGGGTACCGGTACAGAGTCAATGAGCGGAGGCACCGGTTAGTTGAGGAAATTGAGGTAATGTACATGTAGGTAGAGTTAGAGTGACTATGCATAGATAATAAACAGAGAGTAGCAGCAGTGTAAAAATGAGGGGTGGAGTGGGGACAATGCAAAACATCTGGGTGGCCATTTCATTATCAGTTCAGGAGTCTTATGGCTTGGGGGTAGAAGCTGTTGAGAAGCCTTTACACCTACCTAGACTTGGCGCTCCAGTACCGCTTGCCATGTGGTAGCAGAGTGGACAGTCTATTACTCGGGTGGCTGGAATCTTTGGCCATTTTATGGGCCTTCTTCTGACACCGCCTGGTATAGAGGTCCTGGATGGCAGGAAGCTTGCCCTTAGTGGTGAGCTTTGAGGGCACTATGGTGTTGAACGCTGAGCTGTAGTCAATGAACAGCATTCTCACATAGGTGTTCCTTTTGTCCAGGTGGGAAAGGGCAGTGTGGAGTACAATAGAGATTACATCGTCTGTGGATCTGTTGGGGCGGTATGCAAATTGGGTCTAGGGTGTCCTGGATGATGGTGTTGATGTGAGCCATGACCAGCCTTTCAAAGCATTTCATGGCTACAGACATGAAAGCTACGGGTCGGTAGTCATTTAGGCAGGTTACCTTTGCTTTCTTGGGCACAGGGACTATGGTGGTCTGCTTGAAACATGTCGGTATTACAGACTCAGACAGGGAGAGATTATATTTAATCTTTTATATATATATATAATTATTATTATTTTTATTTTTTAAATTACATATATTTTAATTAATTAATCATAACTTTAGCATGTTTTTGTTTCTTGCTTTTAATTGAGTATTTTTAGGGTAAATAGGGCAGTCATTTTGAGTATTAAAATGACAATTGTTTTATCTGTTTTGGAAGCAGTATTCTCTTTGAAATGGGAAAGCTTCATTCTATTAGCAGATTGTTCATTGGAGCATTTCTCACTCACACTGAGCTGGATTAAATATTTAGGTAATGTTATACGCGCGCACGCACGCACACACACACATATTCTATTGGTTGATTTTCATCTGACAAAATCATGCAAGCAGAATAGATGTATTAGAAAACAAACTGTAGTAGAAAACAGAGTATCTGTAGTAGAAAATAGAGTATCTGTAGTAGAAAACAGAATATCTGTAGTAGAAAACAGAATATCTGTAGTAGAAAACAGAAACTGTAGTAGAAAACAGAGTACCTGTGGTAGAAAACAGAGTAACCGTAGTAGAAAGCAGAGTACCTGTGGTAGAAAACAGAGTACCTGTGGTAGAAAACAGAGTACCTGTGGTAGAAAACAGAGTACCTGTGGTAGAAAACAGAGTATCTGTGGTAGAAAACAGAGTACCTGTGGTAGAAAACAGAGTATCTGTAGTAGAAAACAGAGTAACCGTAGTAGAAAACACAGTACCGTGGTAGAAAACAGAAACTGTAGTAGAAAACAGAGTATCTGTAGTAGAAAACAGAGTATCTGTAGTAGAAAACAGAAACTGTAGTAGAAAACAGAGTACCTGTGGTAGAAAACAGAAACTGTAGTAGAAAACAGAGTACCTGTAGTAGAAAACAGAGTAACTGTAGTAGAAAACAGAGTACGTGTAGTAGAAAACAGAGTACCTGTAGTAGAAAACAGAGTACCTGTAGTAGAAAACAGAGTACCTGTAGTAGAAAACAGAGTACCTGTAGTAGAAAACAGAGTATCTGTAGTAGAAAACAGAGTATCTGTAGTAGAAAACAGTAACTGCAATAGTTATAGTTAATCACTCCCTCTCTCTCTCCATTTAGTTCATCACCCGCACTCTCTCCATATAGTTAATCATCCTCTCTCTCTCCATATAGTTAATCACCCTCTCTCTCTCTCCATATAGTTCATCACCCTCTCTCTCTCCATATAGTTCATCACCCTCTCTCTCTACATAGTTCATCACCCTCTCTCTCCATATAGTTCATAATCTTCTCTCTTCCTCTCTCACCCTCTCTTGCTCTCTCCATATAGTTCATCACCCTCTCTCTTCCTCTTTCACCCTCTCTTGCTCTCTCCATATAGTTCATCACCCTCTCTCTCCATATAGTTCATCACCCTGTCTCTCTTCCTCTCTCCATATAGTTCATCACCCTCTCTCTCTCTCTCAATATAGTTCATCACCCTCTCTCTCTCTCTCAATATAGTTCATCACCCTCTCTCTCTCTCTCAATATAGTTCATCACCCTCTCTCTCTTGCTCTCTCTATATAGTTCATCTCTCTCTCTCTCTTGCTCTCTCTCTATAGTTCATCTCTCTCTCTCTCTCTATAGTTCATCTCTCTCTCTCTCTCTATAGTTCATCTCTCTCTCTCTCTCTCTCTCTCTCTCTCTCTCTCTCTCTCTCTCTCTCTCTCTCTCTCTCTCTCTCTCTCTCTCTCTCTCTCTCTCTCTCTCTCTCTCTCTCTCTCTCTCTCTCTCTCTCTCTCTCTCTCTCTCTCTCTCTCTCTCTCTCTCTCTCTCTCTCTCTCTCTCTCTCTCTCTATATAGTTCATCACCCTCTCTCTCTTCCTCTCTCACCCTCTCTTCCTCTCTCCATATAGTTCATCACCCTCTCTCTCTCTCTCTCAATATAGTTCATCACCCTCTCTCTCTTCCTCTCTCACCCTCTCTTGCTCTCTCCATATAGTTCATCAGCCTCTTGTTACGGAGTCTAGTTGACAAGTAATCGACTAGCCGGACTGTTCCCCGGACTCCAGTTGTAGGGATTCGTACAATGCACAAACAAGGCTATTGAACCTGACATTGGTGTCTGTCGTTATTCCTTTATCTAACATATCATACTGAAACATGGTATCAGAAGTGGCTCGGAAAACACATGTTTGTTATTTTTGTAGCTAAGTACAGTATAGGCGCAGTTACGTTCCATATGCGAACACACGCCGTTTCCTACTCACAACACTGATCAACTCGTTGTTAGCTGCCTAGCTAGCATCACTACCTACGTCGATGACTGAAGGAAAAGAAATCTCACATTCCATCGCTATGGCAGCGAACATTCCGCCACCAAATCCCATGGTTCTCACAGGGGACTGGAATACTAATTGGGACAACTTCAGGGATGAATTCGAGGACTATGCGCTGGCGACCGGTCTACATGAGAAACCCAACGAGGTACAAGCGGCAACTCTGAGGAGTTTAATGGGCAGCGAATGCAGGCATATCTACCGGCACAATCTCACCCTCACAGCACGTCAACAGTGTGATGCAAAGGCTATATTGGATGCATTGGAGAATTACTTCAAACCCGCCAGAAACGTAATTTATGAGCGGTTCGTTTTCGGAAGCTGTAAACAGGAAGAGGGTGAGTCAGTACACAACTTTGTAACCCGTTTGAGAGAGAAATCCGCCACTTGTGAATACGGGGGATTGAAAGATGAATTGATTCGTGACAAAATAGTGCTGGGAATTGCAAATGAGGATACACGCCTACTGAGAGAGAGAGACTTAACATTAGTAACTGCCATTGAAATGTGCCGCACTGCTGAAGTCACTGACATGAGAATGAGAGCAATGGAAATGGAAACCCCACACTCCGACGTTGATACCGTTCACGCTGTTGCTAGGCAGACATTCAGACTAAACCAATCGAGGCAGAGCAATTCACCACGAACGGTGAACACAGAGAGCCCCGTAGCATGTAAATACTGTGGGAATACACACACACGTGGCAAAGAGCACTGCCCTGCCTACGGAAAGCCATGCAGAGCTTGTGGAACTAATAATCATTTTGCAAAAGTGTGTCTCAAAAGCAAAAGAAGGGTGAGTGAGGGCAAGATTCACTGTGTTGATGATGTCATTCAATGTTCAGAGCTGAAAAGTGAAAGTGACATTTACATGCATGAATCCATTGGGGCTGTACACGGGGCTGTACACTCAAGAGGGAAGAAATGGTTTGTGACACTACGATTACACAACAAGCAACAACAATGTCAACTGGATTCTGGTGCTACATGCAACATAATGAGCTTCAAAGACAAAATCAATCTGGCACCTGACACACATCTATTGCCCAGCGATACTAGACTAAAGCTCTACTCAGGAGAGCTAATGAGCTCTATGGGCACCTTTGAGACCGAATGTGTTATTCGGGGACGCAAACACAAGCTGGAGTTTGAGATTGTAAAAACCAGTCAACATCCTCTCCTCTCAGGCTCTACATGCAAACGCCTGGGACTGATGCAGTTCACTGTACCAAATGACCTGCACATTGTGGATCATGTCCAGCATGGACCCCTGTCCAAAGAACAACTACTTAGCAGATATGACGATGTATTCAACATGCCCGTTGAATCTGTGCCTGGGGAGGTACACTTTGAAGTGGATGAGAGCATCACTCCAGTCCAGTGTGCTCCTCGCAATGTGCCCATTGCAATGAAAGTGGCTGTGAAGGCCGACCTGGACAAATATGAGGCCGATGGCCACATGACATCTGTGACTGAACCAACTGACTGGATCAGCAATATGGTGAAACAAAACAGAGAAGCTGAGGGTCTGCATCGACCCAAAGCATCTGAACCAAGCACTGAAATGATCCCACTACATCATGCCGACACTAGAGGATGTCCTCTATAAGCTTCCCAAGGCCAGGATTTTCACCTTGGTGGATGCCCGAGATGCATTCCTTCAATGCAAGCTGGATGAAGAAAGCAGCCTCATGACTACCTTCTGGACTCCCTGGGGTCGGAAACGCTGGCTCAAGCTCCCGTTTGGTGTCTCGGTGGCGCCTGAGATATACCAACGTAAGCAGCACGAGTTACTGGCTGGGCTCAAGGGCATTGAACCCATCACAGATGATGTCCTGGTCGTAGGCTGTGGTGAAGAAGCAGAACGCGACCACGATGTGAAGCTCCTGGCACTGATGGAGCGCTGCCAATCAGTTAAGCTTCTTCTTGGCCTGAAGAAGCTGCAGTTCAAGGTGAAAGACGTCCACTTCCATGGCCACATTCTCTCGGCAAAAGGCCTGAAGCCGGACCCAGACAAGGTCAGAGCGATCCTCGACATGCCAAACCCGTCTGATGCAAAAGGAGTACAGCGTCTCATCGGCTTTGCAAACTATCTTGCAAAGTTCATGCCACACCTATCAGCAGTCTGTGAGCCTCTGCGTCGGTTGCTGGACAAAGACACACCATGGCACTGGCTACCCAAGCACGAGGCCGCAGTGCAGGAGATGAAATCTCTGGCTTCATCCATGCCAGTGTTGCGCTACTACGACGTCATGAAGCCTGTTACAATCCAGAGCGACTCCAGCCAAAGGGGACTTGGATGCTGCCTTATGCAGGAAGGCCAGCCCGTTGCGTTTGCCTCGAGAGTGCTCACCCCCACCGAACAAAACTATGCACAAATTGAGAAAGAGTGCCTCAGCATCGTCTTTTCCTGCCAGCAATTCCATCACTACTTATATGGGCGAGACCTGGTCATCGCTGAAACTGACCACAAACCACTCATTGCCATATTCAGTAAACCTCTCCTCAACGTGCCCAAGAGGCTTCAAAGCATGCTCCTGACTCTGCAAAACAACATGCCTGAAGGTCATTTACAAGCCAGGACCAGAGATGTACATCAGCGACACACTGAGCAGGGCAACAACACAATGTACAGGCAGAGGCACTGTCTATCAGCGGCAGGCCATCTGTTCGCTACAGCAGGAACAACAAGATGTTCAACAGATCAATCAGGCAGACTACTTAAACGTCACAGATCACTGCCTAACCCAGATAAGGCAACACACTGACAAGGACGAACACCTACAGTCATTGAAGTCCATGGCTCTCGCAGGTTGGCCATACCTAAAAGAGGAGACACCTTTCACAGTGAGAGAATACTGGACCTTTCGAGATGAGATCAGCTTGTAAAATGGCGTCTTGTTCAGAGGTCAGAAGGTCATTATTCCCAAATCACTACATCCAGAGATGCTTACCCGCATACACTCCAGTCACGTTGGAGGTGATGCATGCTACCGCCAGGCTCGTGAAACATTATACTGGCCAAACATGCAAGCAGAAATGAAAGACTTTGTCAGCAAATGTACCACATGCAACGAGTACGCTCATGAACAGCAAAAGGAAACCATGATGTCACACGAACTGCCCACAAGGGCCTGGCAAATCGTCAGCATGGACTTATTCAGCCACAGACAAAAGGACTATCTTCTCATCGTTGATCACTACTCTGACTTTTGGGAAATTGAACTGCTCCCTGACTTGTCTGCAGAGACGGTCATAAAGCGCTGCAAGGCGCAGTTTGCAAGGCAAGGTCAACCTGACAAGGTAATCACGGACAATGGCCCACAATTCACTGCACAGTTCAAGCGTTTCGCCTCAGAATGGGAGTTTGACCACGTGACCTCCTCTCCAAGACACCCAAAAGCAAATGGCAAGGCAGAATCAGCTGTCAAGATTGCAAAAAACCTGTTAAGCAGGGCCTGGCGCGACAGCAACGACCCATGGAAAGCGATCTTACAGTGGAGGAAAACCCCACTGAAAACATGGACAGCAGCCCAGCACAACGCCTTCTGTCCAGACGTCTGAAGACTACCATCCCCGTAGCTAACAAGCTACTTGAGCCCTGCGCCATGGTTGGCGTCACGGACAAACTGCGTCACAGAAAGAAGCTCGCTAAGTGCTTCTACGACCGGACTGCTCGGGACCTACCAGAGCTGGAGGTGGGTGAAACAATAAGGATGAAACCGCTGCCGGGAGACCACTCAGGACTTTGGAGGCTGGGCACATGCCTGCAGAGAGTTGCACCACGTTCTTACCTGGTGGATGTTGGTGGCTCCCTCTATCGTCGCAATCGGGTGGATCTGCACGTAGCAGAGCAGACAAACCAGAACACGCCATACACTCACCTAGATGAGCTGGATCACAGTCCAGGCCTAAGGGTAAGGGGTGCAGAACTGAGACATGGGCCAACTGAAGGTGAGGCTTCTACCCCACCAAGCTCTCCAGCTCGTGCCCCTAATCCTACCCCTGTCAGAGCCAATACTTACTCACGGGTGGGTCGGCTGTGCAAGCCACCGGACAGGCTTACTCTGTAAGCAAGCGACTGTTAACTTGCCCTCGGTTAATTAAAATCTATATTTGTTCTTAAATAATTCAATTGAAATTAAAAAAGGAAGATGACAACTTAAGTAAAAAAGAAAATGTAATGATTTTTCTATTGTTATGAAATGACTGTTAAGAATTTAATGTTATGCCTTAAAGTTTGCACTTTCTATTGAAAAGGATGAGTCTAGTTGATAAGTAATCGACTAGCCGGACTGTTCCCCGGACTCCAGTTGTAGGGATTCGTACAATGCACAAACAAGGCTATTGAACCTGACATTGGTGTCTGTCGTTATTCCTTTACCCAACAACCTGCCCGCTTGACCCTATCCCCTCCTCTCTTCTCCAGACCATTTCCGGAGACCTTCTCCCTTACCTCACCTCGCTCATCAACTCATCCCTGACCGTTGGCTACGTCCCTTCCGTCTTCAAGAGAGCGAGAGTTGCACCCCTTCTGAAAAAACCTACACTCGATCCCTCCGATGTCAACAATTACAGACCAGTATCCCTTCTTTCTTTTCTCTCCAAAACTCTTGAACGTGCCGTCCTTGGCCAGCTCTCCCGCTATCTCTCTCTGAATGACCTTCTTGATCCAAATCAGTCAGGTTTCAAGACTAGTCATTCAACTGAGACTGCTCTCCTCTGTATCACGGAGGCGCTCCGCACTGCTAAAGCTAACTCTCTCTCCTCTGCTCTCATCCTTCTAGATCTATCGGCTGCCTTCGATACTGTGAACCATCAGATCCTCCTCTCCACCCTCTCCGAGTTGGGCATCTCCGGCGCGGCCCACGCTTGGATTGCGTCCTACCTGACAGGTCGCTCCTACCAGGTGGCGTGGCGAGAATCTGTCTCCTCACCACGCGCTCTCACCACTGGTGTCCCCCAGGGCTCTGTTCTTGGCCCTCTCCTATTCTCGCTATACACCAAGTCACTTGGCTCTGTCATAACCTCACATGGTCTCTCTTATCATTGCTATGCAGACGACACACAATTAATCTTCTCCTTTCCCCCTTCTGATGACCAGGTGGCGAATCGCATCTCTGCATGTCTGGCAGACATATCAGTGTGGATGACGGATCACCACCTCAAGCTGAACCTCGGCAAGACGGAGCTGCTCTTCCTCCCGGGGAAGGACTGCCCGTTCCATGATCTCGCCATCACGGTTGACAACTCCATTGTGTCCTCCTCCCAGAGCGCCAAGAACCTTGGCGTGATCCTGGACAACACCCTGTCGTTCTCAACTAACATCAAGGCGGTGGCCCGTTCCTGTAGGTTCATGCTCTACAACATCCGCAGAGTACGACCCTGCCTCACACAGGAAGCGGCGCAGGTCCTAATCCAGGCACTTGTCATCTCCCGTCTGGATTACTGCAACTCGCTGTTGGCTGGGCTCCCTGCCTGTGCCATTAAACCCTTCAACTCATCCAGAACGCCGCAGCCCGTCTGGTGTTCAACCTTCCCAAGTTCTCTCACGTCACCCCGCTCCTCCGTTCTCTCCACTGGCTTCCAGTTGAAGCTCGCATCCGCTACAAGACCATGGTGCTTGCCTACGGAGCTGTGAGGGGAACGGCACCTCAGTACCTCCAGGCTCTGATCAGGCCCTACACCCAAACAAGGGCACTGCGTTCATCCACCTCTGGCCTGCTCGCCTCCCTACCACTGAGGAAGTACAGCTCCCGCTCAGCCCAGTCAAAACTGTTCGCTGCCCTGGCCCCCCAATGGTGGAACAAACTCCCTCACGACGCCAGGACAGCGGAGTCAATCACCACCTTCCGGAGACACCTGAAACCCCACCTCTTTAAGGAATACCTAGGATAGGTTAAGTAATCCCTCTCACCCCACCCCCCCTAAGTTTTAGATGCACTATTGTTAAGTGACTGTCCCACTGGATGTCATAAGGTGAATGCACCAATTTGTAAGTCGCTCTGGATAAGAGCGTCTGCTAAATGACTTAAATGTAATGTAAATGTAAATATCATACTGAAACACCTCTCTCTCTCTCTCTCCATATAGTTCATCACCCTCTCTCTCTCTCTCTCTCCATATAGTTCATCACCCTGTCTCTCTCTCTCTCTCTCTCTCCATATAGTTCATCACCCTCTCTCTCTCTCTCTCTCCATATAGTTCAATCACCCTCTTCCTGGTCCATATAGTTCATCACCCTCTCTCTCTCCATATAGTTCATCATATAGTTCCCCCTCTCTCTCTCCATCTCTCCATATAGTTCATAACCCTCTCTCTCATATAGTTCATAATATAGTTCCCTCTCTCTCTTCCTCTCTCCATATAGTTCATAACCCTCTCTCTCCTCTCTCCATATAGTTCATCCCTCCTCTCTCTCTCTCCATATAGTTCATCACCCTCTCTCTCTCTCTCTCTCCATATAGTTCATCACCCTCTCTCTCTCATCACCCTCTCCATATAGTTCATCACCCTCTCTCTCTTCCTCTCTCCATATAGTTCATCACCCTCTCTCTCTTCCTCTCTCCATATAGTTCATAACCCTCTCTCTCTTCCTCTCTCCATATAGTTCATAACCCTCTCTCTCTCTCCATATAGTTCATCACCCTCTCTCTCTTCCTCTCTCCATATAGTTCATAACCTCTCTCTCTCTCCATCCCTCTCTCTCCATATAGTTCATCACCCTCTCTCTCTCTCTCCATATAGTTCATCACCCTCTCTCTTCCTCTCTCCATATAGTTCATAACCCTCTCTCTCTCTCCATATAGTTCATAACCCTCTCTCTCTCTCCATATAGTTCATAACCCTCTCTCTCTCTCCATATAGTTCATAACCCTCTCTCTTCCTCTCTCCATATAGTTCCATATAGTTCATCACCCTCTCTCTCTCTCCATATAGTTCATCACCCTCTCTCTCTCCATATAGTTCATAATCTCTCTCTCCCATATAGTTCATCACCCTCTCTCTCTTCCTCTCTCCATATAGTTCATAACCCTCTCTCTCTATAGTTCCTCTCTCCATATAGTTCATCACCCTCTCTCTTCCTCTCTCCATATAGTTCATAACCCTCTCTCTCTCTCTCCATATAGTTCATCACCCTCTCTCTCCTCATCTCTCTCTCTCTCTCTCCATATAGTTCATCACCCTCTCTCTCTCCTCTCATATAGTTCATCACCCTCTCTCTCTCCTCCTATAGTTCATCTCTCTCTCTCTCCATATAGTTCATCACCCTCTCTCTCTCCTCTCATCACCCTCTCTCTCTCTCCATATAGTTCATACCCTCTCTCTCTCTCTATAGTCTCACCCTCTCTCTCTCTCTCCATATAGTTCATCACCCTCTCTCTCTCTCCATATAGTTCATCACCCTCTCTCTTCCTCTCTCCATATAGTTCATAACCCTCTATAGTTCATAACCCTCTCTCTCTTCTCTCCATATAGTTCATAACATAACCTCTCTCTCTCTCCATATAGTTCATCTCTCCTCTCTCCCATATAGTTCATCACCCTCTCTCTCTCTCTCTCTCCATATAGTTCATCACCCTCTCTCTCTCCATATAGTTCTCTCTCCATATAGTTCATAACCCTCTCTCTCTCTCCTCTCTCCATATAGTTCATCACCCTCTCTCTCTCCTCTCTCCATATAGTTCATCCCCTCTCTCTTCCTCTCTCCATATAGTTCATCACCCTCTCTCTTCTTCTCTCTCTCCATATAGTTCATAACCCTCTCTCTCTTCCTCTCTCCATATAGTTCATAACCCTCTCTCTCTTCCTCTCTCCATATAGTTCATAACCCTCTCTCTCTCCTCTCTCCATATAGTTCATCAACCTCTCCATATAGTTCATAACCCTCTCTCTCTTCCTCTCCATATAGTTCATAACCCTCTCTCTCTCTCCATCCTCTCCCATATAGTTCATAACCCTCTCTCTTCCTCTCTCTCATAACATATAGTTCATCACCCTCTCTCTCTTCCTCTCTCCATATAGTTCATCACCCTCTCTCTCTTCCTCTCTCCATATAGTTCATCACCCTCTCTCTCTTCCTCTCTCCATATAGTTCCTCTCTCTCTTCCTCTCTCCATATAGTTCATCACCCTCTCTCTCTCTCCATATAGTTCATCTATAGTTCATCACCCTCTCTCTCTTCTCTCTCCATATAGTTCATCACCCTCTCTCTCTTCCTCTCTCCATATAGTTCTCCCATATAGTTCATATATAGTTCATCACCCTCTCTCTCTTCTCTCTCTCCATATAGTTCATCACCCTCTCTCTCTCCATATAGTTCATAACCCTCTCTCTCTTCCTCTCTCCATATAGTTAATCACCCTCTCTCTCTTCCTCTCTCCATATAGTTCATCACCCTCTCTCTCTTCCTCTCCATATAGTTCATAACCCTCTCTCTCTTCCTCCTCTCTCCATATAGTTCATCACCCTCTCTCTCTTCCATCTCTCCTCTATAGTTCATAACCCTCTCTCTCTTCCTCTCTCTCTCCATATAGTTCATCACCCTCTCTCTCTTCCTCTCTCCATATAGTTCATCACCCTCTCTCTCTTCCTCTCTCCATATAGTTCATAACCCTCTCTCTCTTCCTCTCTCCATATAGTTCATAACCCTCTCTCTCTTCCTCTCTCCATATAGTTCATAACCCTCTCTCTCTTCCTCTCTCCATATAGTTCATCACCCTCTCTCTCTTCCTCTCTCCATATAGTTCATAACCCTCTCTCTCTTCCTCTCTCCATATAGTTCATAACCCTCTCTCTCTTCCTCTCTCCATATAGTTCATCACCCTCTCTCTCTTCCTCTCTCCATATAGTTCATAACCCTCTCTCTCTTCCTCTCTCCATATAGTTCATAACCCTTTCTCTCTCTCCATATAGTTCATCACCCTCTCTCTTCCTCTCTCCATATAGTTCATAACCCTCTCTCTCTCTCCATATAGTTCATAACCCTCTCTCTCTCTCCATATAGTTCATCACCCTCTCTCCTCTCTCCATATAGTTCATCACCCTCTCTCTCTCTCTATAGTTCATAACCCTCTCTCTCTCTCCATATAGTTCATCACCCTCTCTCTTCCTCTCTCACCTCTCTCCATATAGTTCATCACCCTCTCTCTCTCTCTCCATATAGTTCATCACCCTCTCTCTCTTCCTCTCTCACCCTCTCTCTCTCTCTCCATATAGTTCATCACCCTCTCTCTCTCCATATAGTTCATAACCCTCTCTCTCTCTCCTCTCTCTCCATAGTTCATCACCCTCTCTCTCATATAGTTCATAACCCTCTCTCTCTCCTCTCTCCATATAGTTCATCACCCTCTCTCTCTTCCTCTCTCCATATAGTTCATCACTCTCATATAGTTCATAACCCTCTCTCTCTCTCCATATAGTTCATCACCCTCTCTCTCTTCCTCTCTCCATATAGTTCATCACCCTCTCTCTCTTCCTCTCTCTCCATATAGTTCATCACCCTCTCTCTCTCTCCATATAGTTCATAACCCTCTCTCTCTCTCCATATAGTTCATCACCCTCTCTCTCTCTCCATATAGTTCATCACCCTCTCTCTCTCTCTCCATATAGTTCATCACCCTCTCTCTCTCTCCATATAGTTCATCACCCTCTCTCTCCATATAGTTCATATCTCTCCATATAGTTCATCACCCTCTCTCTCTCCATCTCTCTCCATATAGTTCATCACCCTCTCTCTCTCTCTCCTCCATATAGTTCATCACCCTCTCTCTCTCTCTCTCCCATATAGTTCATCACCCTCTCTCTCTTCTCTCTCCATATAGTTCATCACCCTCTCTCTCTCCCTCTCCATATAGTTCATCACCCTCTCTCTCTCTCTCCATATAGTTCATCACCCTCTCTCTCTTCCTCTCTCTCCATATAGTTCATCACCCTCTCTCTCTCTCTCTCCATATAGTTCATCACCCTCTCTCTCTCTCTCCATATAGTTCATAACCCTCTCTCTCTCTCTCCATATAGTTCATCACCCTCTCTCTCTCTCTCCATATAGTTCATCACCCTCTCTCTTCCTCTCTCCATATAGTTCATAACCCTCTCTCTCTCTCCATATAGTTCATCACCCTCTCTCTCCTCTCCATCCATATATATAGTTCATCAACCCTCTCTCTCTTCCTCTCTCCATATAGTTCATCACCCTCTCTCTCTCTCTCCATATAGTTCATAACCCTCTCTCTATAGTTCATCAACCCTCTCTCTCTCCATATAGTTCATAACCCTCTCTCTCTTCTCTCCATATAGTTCATAACCCTCTCTCTCTCCTCTCTCCATATAGTTCATAACCCTCTCTCTTCCTCTCATATAGTTCATAACCCTCTCTCTCTCCTCTCTCCATATAGTTCATCACCCTCTCTCTCTTCCTCTCTCCATATAGTTCATCACCCTCTCTCTCTCATATAGTTCATAACCCTCTCTCTTCTCTCCATATAGTTCATCACCCTCTCTCTTCCTCTCTCCATATAGTTCATAACCCTCTCTCTCTCTCCATATAGTTCATAACCCTCTCTCTCTTCCTCTCTCACCCTCTCTCTCTCTCTCCCATATAGTTCATCACCCTCTCTCTCTCTCTCTCCATATAGTTCATCACCCTCTCTCTCTCCATATAGTTCATCACCCTCTCTCTCTCTCCATATAGTTCATCACCCTCTCTCTTCTCTCTCCATATAGTTCATCACCCTCTCTCTCTTCCTCTCTCCATATAGTTCATCACCCTCTCTCTCTTCCTCTCTCCATATAGTTCATCACCCTCTCTCTCTTCCTCTCTCCATATAGTTCATAACCCTCTCTCTCTTCCTCTCTCCATATAGTTCATAACCCTCTCTCTCTTCCTCTCTCCATATAGTTCATAACCCTCTCTCTCTTCCTCTCTCTCTCTCTCTCTCCATATAGTTCATAACCCTCTCTCTCTTCCTCTCTCCATATAGTTCATAACCCTCTCTCTCTTCCTCTCTCCATATAGTTCATAACCCTCTCTCTCTCTCCATATAGTTCATCACCCTCTCTCTCTCCCTCTCTCCATATAGTTCATCACCCTCTCTCTTCCTCTCTCCATATAGTTCATAACCCTCTCTCTCTTCCTCTCTCCATATAGTTCATCACCCTCTCTCTCTTCCTCTCTCCATATAGTTCATCACCCTCTCTCTCTTCCTCTCTCCATATAGTTCATCACCCTCTCTCTCTTCCTCTCTCTCTCCATATAGTTCATCACCCTCTCTCTCTCCTCTCTCCATATAGTTCATCACCCTCTCTCTCTTCCTCTCTCTCTCCATATAGTTCATCACCCTCTCTCTCTTCCTCTCTCCATATAGTTCATAACCCTCTCTCTCTTCCTCTCTCCATATAGTTCATCACCCTCTCTCTCTTCCTCTCTCCATATAGTTCATAACCCTCTCTCTCTCCATATAGTTCATCTCTCTCTTCCTCTCTCCATATAGTTCATCACCCTCTCTCTCTTCCTCTCTCCATATAGTTCATCAACCCTCTCTCTCTTCCTCTCTCCATATAGTTCATAACCCTCTCTCTCTTCCTCTCTCCATATAGTTCATAACCCTCTCTCTCTTCCTCTCTCCATATAGTTCATCACCCTCTCTCTCTTCCTCTCTCCATATAGTTCATAACCCTCTCTCTCTTCCTCTCTCCATATAGTTCATAACCCTCTCTCTCCATCATAACTTCCTCTCTCCATATAGTTCATCACCCTCTCTCTCTTCCTCTCTCCATATAGTTCATAACCCTCTCTCTCTTCCTCTCTCCATATAGTTCATAACCCTCTCTCTCTCTCTCTCCATATAGTTCATCACCCTCTCTTCCTCCTCCATATAGTTCATCACCCTCTCTCTCTCCTCTCCCATATAGTTCATAACCCTCTCTCTCTCTCCATATAGTTCATAACCCTCTCTCTCTCCATATAGTTCATCACCCTCTCTCTCTCTCTCACCCTCTCTCCATATAGTTCATCACCCTCTCTCTCTCTCCATATAGTTCATCACCCTCTCTCTCTCTCCCATATAGTTCATAACCCCTCTCTCTCTCCCATATAGTTCATCACCCTCTCTCTCTCTCTCTCCATATAGTTCATCACCCTCTCTCTCTTCTCTCTCCATATAGTTCATAACCCTCTCTCTCCTCTCCATATAGTTCATCACCCTCTCTCTTCCTCTCTCACCCTCTCTCCATATAGTTCATCACCCTCTCTCTCTCTCTCCATATAGTTCATCACCCTCTCTCTTCCTCTCTCTCTCTCTCTCTCCATATAGTTCATAACCCTCTCTCTCTCTCCATATAGTTCATCACCCTCTCTCTCTCTCCATATAGTTCATCACCCTCTCTCTCTTCCTCTCTCCATATAGTTCATAACCCTCTCTCTCTCTCCATATAGTTCATCACCCTCTCTCTCTCTCTCCATATAGTTCATCACCCTCTCTCTCTTCCTCTCTCCATATAGTTCATCACCCTCTCTCTCTCCTCTCTCCATATAGTTCATAACCCTCTCTCTCTCTCCATATAGTTCATAACCCTCTCTCTCTTCCTCTCTCACCCTCTCTCTCTCTCTCCATATAGTTCATCACCCTCTCTCTCTCCTCCTCTCCCTCTCCCTCTCTCTCTCCATATAGTTCATCACCCTCTCTCTCTCTCTCCATATAGTTCATCACCCTCTCTCTCTCTCTCCATATAGTTCATCACCCTCTCTCTCTCTCCATATAGTTCATCACCCTCTCTCTCTCTCTCCATATAGTTCATCACCCTCTCTCTCTCTCTCCATATAGTTCATCACCCTCTCTCTCTCCTCTCCATATAGTTCATCACCCTCTCTCTCTCTCATATAGTTCATCACCCTCTCTCTCTCTCTCTCCATATAGTTCATCACCCTCTCTCTCTCTCTCCATATAGTTCATCACCCTCTCTCTCTCTCTCTCTCTCCATATAGTTCATCACCCTCTCTCTTCCCCTCTCTCCATATAGTTCATAACCCTCTCTCTCTCCTCTCCATATAGTTCATCACCCTCTCTCTCCTCTCCATATAGTTCATAACCCCCTCTCTCTCTCACCCTCTCTCTCTCCATATAGTTCATAACCCTCTCTCTCTCCATATAGTTCATAACCCTCTCTCTCCATATAGTTCATCACCCTCTCTCTCTCTCTCCATATAGTTCATCACCCTCTCTCTCTCCTCCTCTCTTCCTCTCTCCATATAGTTCATCACCCTCTCTCTCTCTCCATATAGTTCATCACCCTCTCTCTCTCCATATAGTTCATCACCCTCTCTCTCTTCCTCTCTCCATATAGTTCATCACCCCATATAGTTCATCTCTTCTCTCTCTCTCCATATAGTTCATCACCCTCTCTCTCTCTCTCCATATAGTTCATCACCCTCTCTCTCTATAGTTCATAACCCTCTCTCTCTCTCCATATAGTTCATCACCCTCTCTCTTCCTCTCTCACCCTCTCTCCATATAGTTCATCACCCTCTCTCTCTCTCTCCATATAGTTCATCACCCTCTCTCTCCTCCATATAGTTCATCACCCTCTCTCTCTCTTCCTCTCTCCATATAGTTCATCACCCTCTCTCTCTCTCCATATAGTTCATCACCCTCTCTCCTCTCTCCATATAGTTCATCACCCTCTCTCTCTTCCTCTCCATATAGTTCATCACCCTCTCTCTCTTCCTCTCTCCATATAGTTCATCACCCTCCCTCTCTCTCTCTCTCTCTCCATATAGTTCATCACCCTCTCTCTTCCTCTCTCCATATAGTTCATAACCATCTCTCTCTTCATCTCTCCATCTCTCTCTCCATATAGTTCATCACCCTCTCTCTCTTCCTCTCTCCATATAGTTCATCACCCTCTCTCTCTCCTCTCTCCATATAGTTCATCACCCTCTCTTCTCTCTCCATATAGTTCATCACCCTCTCTCTCTTCCTCTCTCCATATAGTTCATCACCCTCTCTCTCTCTCCATATAGTTCATCACCCTCTCTCTTCCTCTCTCCATATAGTTCATAACCCTCTCTCTCTCTCCATATAGTTCATCACCCTCTCTCTCTTCCTCTCTCCATATAGTTCATCACCCTCTCTCTCTCTCTCCATATAGTTCATCCTCTCTCCTCTCTCCACCCTCTCTCTCTCTCCATATAGTTCATCCCCTCTCTCTCTCTCCATATAGTTCATCACCCTCTCTCTCTCTCTCCATATAGTTCATCACCCTCTCTCTCTCTCTCCATATAGTTCATCACCCTCTCTCTCATATAGTTCATCACCCTCTCTCTCTCTCTCCATATAGTTCATCACCCTCTCTCTCTCCATATAGTTCATCACCCTCTCTCTCTCTCTCCATATAGTTCATCACCCTCTCTCTCATATAGTTCATCACCCTCTCTCTCTTCCTCTCTCCATATAGTTCATAACCCTCTCTCTCTCTCCTCTCCATATAGTTCATCACCCTCTCTCTCTCTCTCTCCATATAGTTCATCACCCTCTCTCTCTTCCTCTCTCCATATAGTTCATAACCCTCTCTCTCTCCATATAGTTCATCACCCTCTCTCTCTCCTCTCTCCATATAGTTCATCACCCTAATAGTTCATCCCCTCTCTCTCTCTCTCTCCATATAGTTCATCACCCTCTCTCTCTCCATATAGTTCATAACCCTCTCTCTCTCCATATAGTTCATAACCCTCTCTCTCTCTCCATATAGTTCATCACCCTCTCTCTCTCTCTCCATATAGGTCATCACCCTCTCTGTCTCTCTCCATATAGTTCATCACCCTCTCTCTCTCCATATAGTTCATCACCCTCTCTCTCCATATAGTTCATCACCCTCTCTCTCTTCCTCTCTCCATATAGTTCATCACCCTCGATGTCTCTTCCTCTCTCTCTCTATAGTTCATCACCCTCTCTCTCTCTCTCCATATAGTTCATAACCCTCTCTCTCTCTCCCATATAGTTCATAACCCTCTCTCTCTCTCCATATAGTTCATCACCCTCTCTCTCTCCTCTCCATATAGTTCATCACCCTCTCTCTCTCATATAGTTCATCACCCTCTCTCTCTTCATATAGTTCATCACCCTCTCTCTCTCTCCATATAGTTCATCACCCTCTCTCTCTCTCTCCATATAGTTCATCACCCTCTCTCTCTCTCCATATAGTTCATCACCCTCTCTCTTCCTCTCTCCATATAGTTCATAACCCTCTCTCTCTCTCCATATAGTTCATCACCCTCTCTCTTCCTCTCTCCATATAGTTCATAACCCTCTCTCTCTTCCTCTCTCCATATAGTTCTCTCTCTTCTCTCTCTCCATATAGTTCATCACCCTCTCTCTCTCTCTCCATATAGTTCATAACCCTCTCTCTCTCCATATAGTTCATCACCCTCTCTCTCTCTCTCCATATAGTTCATAACCCTCTCTCTCTCTCTCCATATAGTTCATCACCCTCTCTCTCTCTCTCCATATAGTTCATCACCCTCTCTCTCTCTCCATATAGTTCATCACCCTCTCTCTCATATAGTTCATCACCCTCTCTCTCTTCCTCTCTCCATATAGTTCATCACCCTCTCTCTTCCTCTCTCCATATAGTTCTCTTCTCTCTCTCTCTGTATAGTTCATCACCCTCTCTCTCTCTCTCCATATAGTTCATAACCCTCTCTCTCTCTCCTCTCTCCATATAGTTCATCAACCCTCTCTCTCTCTCCATATAGTTCATCACCCTCTCTCTCTCTCTCCATATAGTTCATCACCCTCTCTCTCCATATAGTTCATAACCCTCTCTCTCTCTCTCCATATAGTTCATAACCCTCTCTCTCTCTCTCCATATAGTTCATCACCCTCTCTCTCTCTCTCCATATAGTTCATCACCCTCTCTCTCTCTCTCCATATAGTTCATCACCCTCTCTCTCTCCATATAGTTCATCACCCTCTCTCTCCATATAGTTCATCACCCTCTCTCTCTTCCTCTCTCCATATAGTTCATCACCCTCTCTCTCTTCCTCTCTCCATATAGTTCATCACCCTCTCTCTCTCTCCATATAGTTCATCACCCTCTCTCTCTCTCTCCATATAGTTCATAACCCTCTCTCTCCATATAGTTCATCACCCTCTCTCTCCTCTCTCCATATAGTTCATAACCCTCTCTCTCTCTCCATATAGTTCATCACCCTCTCTCTCTCCATATAGTTCATCACCCTCTCTCTCCATATAGTTCATCACCCTCTCTCTCTTCCTCTCTCCATATAGTTCATCACCCTCGATGTCTCTTCCTCTCTCTCTGTATAGGTCATCACCCTCTCTCTCTCTCTCCATATAGTTCATAACCCTCTCTCTCTCTCTCCATATAGTTCATAACCCTCTCTCTCTCTCCATATAGTTCATCACCCTCTCTCTCTCCATATAGTTCATCACCCTCTCTCTCCATATAGTTCATCACCCTCTCTCTCTCTCTCCCATATAGTTCATCACCCTCTCTCTCTTCCTCTCTCCATATAGTTCATCACCCTCTCTCTCTTCCTCTCTCTCTGTATAGGTCATCACCCTCTCTCTCTCTCTCCATATAGTTCATCACCCTCTCTCTCTCTCTCCATATAGTTCATCACCCTCTCTCTCTCTCCATATAGTTCATCACCCTCTCTCTCTCTCTCCATATAGTTCATCACCCTCTCTCTCTCTCCATATAGTTCATCACCCTCTCTCTCTCTCTCCATATAGTTCATCACCCTCTCTCTCTCTCTCCATATAGTTCATCACCCTCTCTCTCCATATAGTTCATCACCCTCTCTCTCTCTCTCCATATAGTTCATCACCCTCTCTCTCCATATAGTTCATCACCCTCGATGTCTCTTCCTCTCTCTCTGTATAGGTCCTCACCCTCTTCTTCTCTCTCCATAGTTGAGACCTGGCCATCGTTGGTTGGATACCTCCACTTCTTTTTAATTAAAAGACCTCCCATGTGTCCCAAATGGCACCCTATTCCCTATATAGTGCACTACTTTAGACAAGGGCCCTATTCCCTATATAGTGCACTACTTTAGACAAGGGCCCTATTCCCTATATAGTGCACTACTTTAGACCAGGGCCAGGGCTCATTGGGGTGCAGTTACTTTAGACCAGGGCTCATTGGGTTGCAGTTACTTTAGACCAGGGCTCATTGGGGTGCAGTTACTTTAGACCAGGGCTCATTGGGGTGCAGTTACTTTAGACCAGGGCTCATTGGGGTGCAGTTACTTTAGACCAGGGCTCATTGGGGTGCAGTTACTGTAGACCAGGGCTCATTGGGGTGCAGTTACTTTAGACCAGGGATCATTGGGGTGCAGTTACTGTAGACCAGGGCTCATTGGGGTGCAGTTACTTTAGACCAGGGCTCATTGGGGTGCAGTTACTTTAGACCAGGGCTCATTGGGGTGCAGTTACTGTAGACCAGGGCTCATTGGGGTGCAGTTACTTTAGACCAGGGCTCATTGGGGTGCAGTTACTTTAGACCAGGGCTCATTGGGGTGCAGTTACTTTAGACCAGGGCTCATTGGGGTGCAGTTACTTTAGACCAGGGCTCATTGGGGTGCAGTTACTGTAGACCAGGGCTCATTGGGGTGCAGTTACTTTAGGGAATCGGGTTCCATTTGAGATGCATGTGTTACGCCTCTCCCTCAGTCTCCTTCCCTCCCTGTCTCCTTCCTCCCCATCTCCTTCCTTCCCTTCCTCCCAGTCACCTTCCTCCCAGTCTCCTTCCTTCCCTTCCTCCCTCCCTCCTTCCTTCCATTCCTCCCCGTCTCCTTCCTTCCCTCCCTGTCTCCTTCCTTCCCTTCCTCCCCATCTCCTTCCCTCCCTGTCTCCTTCCTTCCCTCCCTGTCTCCTTCCTTCCCTTCCTCCCCATCTCCTTCCCTCCCTGTCTCCTTCCTCCCCCCCTCCCTCCCGGTCTCATTCCTTCCCTACCTCCCTCCTTTCCTCCCTCCTTCCCTTCCTGTCTCCTTCCTTCCCTCCCTGTCTCCTTCCTTCCTAGTCTCCTTCCTTCCTTCCTGTCTCCTTCCTTCCTTCCTGTCTCCTTCCTTCCTTCCTGTCTCCTTCCTTCCTTCCTGTCTCCTTCCTTCCTTCCTGTCTCCTTCCTTCCTTCCTGTCTCCTTCCTTCCTTCCTGTCTCCTTCCTTCCTTCCTGTCTCCTTCCTTCCTTCCTTCTCCTTCCTTCCTGTCTCCTTCCTTCCTTCCTGTCTCCTTCCTTCCTTCCTGTCTCCTTCCTTCCCTCCCTCCCTCTCTCCCACTCTGTCTGTCTGCTGCGTTCCTGGAAATGTAACAAGTCTCCGCCTCATTGGAGAAGCTCATGATTAGTACACACATATGGTAATGTGTGGCCAGGCAGTTTTCCATGCCGCTTCTTCCACTGTGAGGGATATTAACCAATCAATGAGCGAATGATCATTTGTTCAGCAACGTTTACAGTTCCCCCATATTGCTGCCATCAGGATTGTGTCCCAAATATGATCCCTGGTCAAAAGTAGTGCACTATAAAGGGAACAGGGTGTCATTTGTTTTGTGACATAGGGAAAATATTCCTGGACTGTAGATTAAATAATCACCCAGACATGTTTCTGGCAGCACCGCCACACAGCTACTTACCGTCTATTGAAACCGGGAACAACCTGATGGGCAGCTGGGGAAGGAGTGGGGATTCTGATTGGCAGCTGGGGAAGGAGTGGGGATTCTGATTGGCAGCTGGGGATGGAGTGGGGATTCTGATTGGCAGCTGGGGAAGGAGTGGGGATCTGATTGGCAGCTGTGGAAGGAGTGGGGATCTGATTGGCAGCTGGGGAAGGAGTGGGGATTCTGATTGGCAGCTGGGGAAAGAGTGGCTAAAGGTAGTGCAATATGAGGCCTCGTCTTTCCCCATAGAGTTAGTGCAGTATTTTAGATCAGTTACTGCTACGTGGACTCTGATCAACAGTAGTACACTGTCTGGGGCATAGCGAATGAGCCCGGGACTTGTGCACTTCAGGGACGTCACTCTCTGAAGTCGCTACTATCTGGGTTCAGTCAAGGCTAACATTCCCTCTGCCTCCAAACAAACAGAAATGGTGTGTCTCTCGCTCTCTCCACTTGAGTCCTCCAGAAGTGGAGGCGGTGTGATCTACAGTAATTGTAAAAGCAGGATAAGCCCAGCGGTGGAGGCATCGTTCTCACGCCTCTCTCTCCTCCCCCCCTCTCTCTCCTCTCCTCCCCCTCTCTCTCCTCCCTATGCCCTCTCTCTCCTCCCCCTCTCTCTCCTCCCCCTCCCTATGCCCTCTCTCCTCTCTCTCCTCCCCCTCTCTCTCCTCCCCTCCCTATGCCCTCTCTCTCCTCCCCCTCTCTCTCCCCTTCTCTCTCCTCCCCCTCTCTCTCCCCCTCCTCCCTCTCTCTCCTCCCCCTCTCTCTCCCTCCCTCCCCCCCCTCCCTATGCCCCCTCTCTCTCCTCTCTCTCTCCCCCTCTCTCTCTCTCCTCCCTCTCTCTCTCCTCCCCCTCTCTCTCCTCCCCTCTCTCTCCTCCCTCCCTCTCCTCCCCTCCTCCCCCTCCCTCTCCTCCCCCTCTCTCTCCTCCCCCTCTCTCTCCTCCCTATGCCCTCCCCCTCTCTCCCCTCCCCCCCCTCTCTCCTCCCTATGCCCTCTCCTTCCTATGCCCTCTCCTTCCTATCCCTCTCCTCCCCCTCTCTCTCCTCCCCCTCTCTCTCCTCCCCCCTCTCTCTCCCCTCTCCCCCCCCTCTCTCTCCTCCCCTCTCTCTCCCTCCCCCCCTCTCTCTCCTCCCTATGCCCTCTCTCTCTCCTCCCCCTCTCCTCCCCCTCTCTCCTCCTTATGCCCTCTCCTCCCTCCCTCCCTCTCTCCTCCCCCTCTCTCCCCCTCTCTCCTCCTTATGCCCTCTCTCTCCTCCCCCCCTCCTCTATGCCCTCTCTCTCTCCCCCTCCTTACCCTCTCTCTCCTCCCTATGCCCTCTCTCTCCTCCCCCTCTCTCTCCTCCCCCTCTCTCTCCTCCCTATGCCCTCTCTCTCCTCCCCCTCTCTCCCCTCCCTATGCCCTCTCTCTCCTCCCTATGCCCTCTCTCTCCTCCCCCTCTCTCCCCTCCCTATGCCCTCTCTCTCCTCCCCCTCTCTCTCCTCCTTATGCCCTCTCCTCCCCCTCTCTCTCCTCCCCCTCTCTCTCCTCCCCCTCCTTATTCCCTCTCCTCCCCCTCTCTCTCCTCCCCCTCTCTCTCCCCTCCCCCTCCCCCTATGCCCTCTCCTCCCCCTCTCTCTCCCTCCCTCCTCCTTATGCCCTCTCTCTCCCTCCCTATGCCCTCTCTCTCCTCCCCCTATGCCCTCTCTCTCCTCCCCCTCCTCCTCCCTATGCCCTCTCTCTCCTCCCCTCTCTCTCCTCCCCCTCTCTCTCCTCCTTATGCCCTCCCTCCTCCCCCTCTCTCTCCTCCCCCTCTCTCTCCCTCCCCTCTCTCTCCCTTATGCCCTCTCTCTCCTCCCCCTCTCTCTCCCTATGCCCTCCCTCCCTATGCCCTCTCTCTCCTCCCCCTCTCTCCTCCCTATGCCCTCTCTCTCCCTCCCCTCTCTCCTCCCTATGCCCTCTCTCCTCCCCCTCTCTCCCCCTCTCCTCCCCCTTTCTCTCCTCCCCCTCTCTCTCCTCCCCCTCCCCCCCCCTCTCTCTCCTCCCCCTTTCTCTCCTCCCCCTCCTTCTCTCCTCCCCCTCTCTCTCCTCCCCCTCTCTCTCCTCCCCTCTCTCTCCTCCCCTCTCTCCCCCCTCCTTATGCCCTCTCCTCCCCCTCTCTCTCCTCCCTATGCCCTCTCTCCTCCCCCTCTCTCTCCTCCCCCTCTCTCTCCTCCCCCTCCTTATGCCCTCTCCTCCCCTCTCTCTCCTCCCCCTCCTTATGCCCTCCCCTCCCTTCTCTCTCCTCCCCCTCTCTCTCCTCCCCCTCTCTCCTCCTTATGCCCTCTCCTCCCCCTCTCTCTCCTCCCCCTCTCTCCTCCTTATGCCCTCTCTCTCCTCCCCCTCCTTATGCCCTCTCTCTCCTCACCCTCTCTCTCCTCCCTATGCCCTCTCTCTCCTCCCCCTCTCTCTCCTCCCTATGCCCTCTCTCTCCTCCCCCTCTCTCCCCTCCCTATGCCCTCTCTCTCCTCCCCCTCTCTCCCCTCCCTATGCCCTCTCTCTCCTCCCCCCTCTCTCTCCTCCTCCCTATGCCCCTCTCTCTCCTCCCCCTCTCTCCTCCTTATGCCCTCTCCTCCCCCTCTCTCTCTCCTCCCCCTCCTTATTCCCTCTCCTCCCCCTCTCTCTCCTCCCCCTCCTTATGCCCTCTCCTCCCCCTCTCTCTCCTCCCCCTCCTTATGCCCTCTCTCTCCTCCCCCTCTCTCCTCCCCCTCCTTATGCCCTCTCCTCCCCCCCTCTCCTCTCCTCCTTATGCCCTCTCTCTCCTCCCCCTCTCTCTCCCCCCTTATGCCCTCTCTCTCCTCCCCTCCTTCCTCCCTCTCTCTCCTCCCTATGCCCTCTCTCTCCTCCCTATGCCCTCTCTCTCCTCCCCCTCTCTCTCCTCCCCCTCTCTCCCTCCCCCTCCTTATGCCCTCTCTCTCCTCCCCCTCTGCTCCTCCCCCTCTCTCCTCCCCCTCTCTCTCCTCCCCCTCTCTCTCCTCCCCCTCTCTCTCCTCCCCCTCTCTCTCCTCCCCCTCTCTCCTCCCCTCTCTCCTCCCCTCTCTCTCCTCCCCTCTCTCCTCCCTCTCTCTCCTCCCCCTCTCTCTCCTCCCTATGCCTCTCTCCTCCCCCTTTCTCTCCTCCCCCTCTCTCTCCTCCCCCTCTCTCTCCTCCCCTCTCTCTCCTCCCCCTCTCTCTCCTCCCCCTCTCTCTCCTCCCCCTCTCTCTCCTCCCCCTCCTTATGCCCTCTCCTCCCCCTCTCTCTCCTCCCCCTATGCCCCCCTCTCCTCCCCCTCCTTATGCCCTCTCCTCCCTCTCTCTCCTCCCCCTCCTTATGCCCTCTCCTCCCCCCTCTCTCTCCTCCCCCTCCCTTCTCTCTCCCCCCTCCTCTCCCCCTCCCTCTCTCCTCCCCTCCCTCTCTCTCCTCCCTCCCCTCTCTCTCCTCCCCCCCTCTCTCTCCTCCCCTCCCCTCTCTCTCCTCCCCCCTCTCTCTCCTCCCCTCTCTCTCCTCCCCTCCCTCTCTCCTCCCCCCCTCTCTCTCCTCCCCCCCTCTCTCCTCCCCCTCTCTCTCCTCCCCCTCTCTCTCTCCCCCTCTCTCTCCTCCCCCTCTCTCTCCTCCCCCTCTCTCTCCTCCCCCTCTCTCCTCCCCCTCTCTCTCTTCCCCCTCCTTATGCCCTCTCTATCCTTGCTCAATTAAATTCAATTTAAGAGCTTTATTGGCATGGGAAACCTATGTTCACATTGCTAAACACAAGTTAACGTCTCTACCACATCACCTTTGACTTGTATATCTATTAAAAACCTCTAATTGTAAAACAGAAGATTTACTTTTCAATTGTCGTCCCCAGAGTTGAGATTATCTCAATTTGCCTGCTTTTCTTCTGCATCCCAAACAGCACCCTGTTCCCAATATAGTCCACTACATCTGACCAGAGCCTGGTTCAAAAGTAGTGCACGATATAGGGAATAGGGTGCCAGCCCTGGTCTAAAGTAGTGCACGATATAGGGAATAGGGTGCCAGCCCTGGTCTAAAGTAGTGCACGATATAGGGAATAGGGTGCCAGCCCTGGTCTAAAGTAGTGCACGATATAGGGAATAGGGTGCCAGCCCTGGTCTAAAGTAGTGCACGATATAGGGAATAGGGTGCCAGCCCTGGTCTAAAGTAGTGCACGATATAGGGAATAGGGTGCCAGCCCTGGTCTAAAGTAGTGCACGATATAGGGAATAGGGTGCCAGCCCTGGTCTAAAGTAGTGCACGATATAGGGAATAGGGTGCCAGCCCTGGTCTAAAGTAGTGCACGATATAGGGAATAGGGTGCCAGCCCTGGTCTAAAGTAGTGCACGATATAGGGAATAGGGTGCCAGTCCTGGTCTAAAGTAGTGCACGATATAGGGAATAGGGTGCCAGCCCTGGTCTAAAGTAGTGCACGATAAAGGGAATAGGGTGCCAGTCCTGGTCTAAAGTAGTGCACGATATAGGGAATAGGGTGCCAGTCCTGGTCTAAAGTAGTGCACGATAAAGGGAATAGGGTGCCATTTGAGACACATTCTCTTTGAGTGGGGAAGCCCGTTAGACAGATCCTTGGATGTGATGCTAACTCGTATCAGGATGAAATATAAATGACATTTGAATTGTAGCCCTGAGATGTCAGACATTTAAAAAAAAACACACCTGGGTAAAGTGGATACCCCGGACTACATATGAGGTGATTGGTAGTCATGGTAGTACGACACCGCAGGATTTAAGCCCTCACGATAGGAGAAGTGTTTGACCGGATGTTTAACACAGGAGCGTGTTAAAAGAGCTGTCAACATGTATTTCATGTTAAACACCCTTGAGTTATATCTGAAATGTGTCCTTACAAAGTGGATAAAGAGTAGAGTTAATGGGGGGGGGGTTATGGTGGCTGACACTGATCATGGGTCTATGGCACCCTGCACTCTATACCAGGTCCATAATGACACCCTGTCCATAATGACACCCTGTCCATAATGACACCCTGTCCCCATATATCAGGTCCATAATGACACCCTGTCCTCTATATCAGGTCCATAATGACACCCTGTCCTCTATAAAGTGGATCCATAATGACACCCTGTCCTCTATACCGGGTCCATAATGACACCACCCTGTCCTCTATACCGGGTCCATAATGACACCCTGTCCTCTATATCGGGTCCATAATGACACCCTGTCCTCTATACCGGGTCCATAATGACACCCTGTCCTCTATACCGGGTCCATAATGACACCCTGTCCTCTATACCGGGTCCATAATGACACCCTGTCCTCTATATCAGGTCCATAATGACACCCTGTCCTCTATACCGGGTCCATAATGACACCCTGTCCCCTATATCAGGTCCAGAACGACACCCTGTCCCCTATATCAGGTCCATAACGACACCCTGTCCATAATGGCACCCTGTCCCCTATATCAGGTCCATAATGACCCCCTGTCCCCTATATTAGGTCCATAATGACACCCTGTCCCATATATCAGGTCCATAATGACACCCTGTCCATAATGACACCCTGTCCATAATGACACCCTGTCCCATATATCAGGTCCATAATGACACCCTGTCCATAATGACACCCTGTCCATAATGACACCCTGTCCATAATGACCCCCTGTCCATAATGACCCCCTGTCCATAATGACCCCCTGTCCCATATATTAGGTCCATAATGACACCCTGTCCTCTATACCGGGTCCATAATGACACCCTGTCCTCTATATCAGGTCCATAATGACACCCTGTCCTCTATACCGGGTCCATAATGACACCCTGTCCATAATGACACCCTGTCCTCTATACCGGGTCCATAACGACACCCTGTCCATAATGGCACCCTGTTCTCCTATATCAGGTCCATAATGACACCCAGTCCCCTATATCAGGTCCATAATGACACCCTGTCCCATATATCAGGTCCATAATGACACCCTGTCCATAATGACACCCTGTCCCCTATATCAGGTCCATAATGACACCCTGTCCTCTATACCGGGTCCATAACGACACCCTGTCCATAATGACACCCTGTTCCCTATATCAGGTCCATAATGACACCCTGTCCTCTATACCGGGTCCATAATGACACCCTGTCCTCTATACCGGGTCCATAATGACACCCTGTCCTCTATACCGGGTCCATAATGACACCCAGTCCCCTATACCGGGTCCATAATGACACCCTGTCCTCTATACCGGGTCCATAATGGCACCTTGTCCCCTATATCAGGTCCATAATGACCCCATGTCCCCTATATCAGGTCCATAATGACACCCTGTCCTATATATCAGGTCCATAATGACACCCTGTCCATAATGACACCCTGTCCATAATGAGACCCTGTCCCCTATATCAGGTCCATAATGACACCCTGACCTCTATACCGGGTCCATAATGACACCCTGTCCATAATGACACCCTGTCCCCTATATCAGGTCCATAATGACACCCTGTCCTCTATACCGGGTCCATAATGACACCCTGTCCTCTATACCGGGTCCATAATGACACCCAGTCCCCTATATCAGGTCCATAATGACACCCTGTCCCCTATATCAGGTCCATAATGACACCCTGTCCCCTATATCGGGTCCATAATGACACCCTGTCCTCTATACTGGGTCTATAATGACCCCCTGTCCCCTATATCAGGTCCAAAACGACACCCTGTCCATAATGGCACCCTGTCCCCTATATCAGGTCCATAATGACCCCATGTCCCCTATATCAGGTCCATAATGACACCCTGTCCCCTATATCAGGTCCATAATGACACCCTGTCCCCTATATCAGGTCCATAACGACACCCTGTCCATAATGGCACCCTGTCCCCTATATCAGGTCCATAATGACACTCTGTCCCCTATATCAGGTCCATAATGACACCCTGTCCATAATGACACCCTGTCCCCTATATCGAGTCCATAATGACACCCTGTCCCCTATATCGAGTCCATAATGACACCCTGTCCCCTATATCAGGTCCATAATGACACCATGTCCCCTATATCAGGTCCATAATGACACCCTGTCCCCGATACCGGGTCCATAATGACACCCTGTCCCCTATATCAGGTCCTTAATGACCCCCTGTCCTCTATATTTAACAATCCCATCCACCCTCAGTATGCATTTGTATGGCTTTTCTGCTACATTTGACATACATGGTACTTTCATATAAAGCAATCATATAATACATGACTGAACATGAGCTCTTTACTCCCACCCCTCAGCCCATCCATCCCCATAGACCACCTCGAATGGTTGCCATATATTTTTAAATTGTGCTGTGGTGTTTTACAGAATTTTGAACATTTCTAAATCGTATAGTATCCACAGGATTGAAAGCTAAAGATGAAAACCTTTCCCATGTGTATTATATTATTGATTGGTAAAACAAATCACAACATTCACTTAAAATGAACCTTGCAGTGGTGAGCGATTTGGAAAGCAAACAGTCATTCCTGAGCCTGTGGCCAGAAACAAGCTACACAGGGGCAATACCAGAACAAATCATCTAGTGATTCTGTCTCTTCACAGCAACAGAGCGGAGATTGTTGTATGCCCCATATATACACTAAAACAAAAATAACAGGCAAAAGTCAGCCAATCAAAATTACACTTTTCTGCTATTTAAAAAAAAATTACAGACAGAAATATTCCTCAGCATCACCACAAACGATCTCACAGGTGAAGAAGCCGGATGTGGTCTGGGTTGGTCCTGGGCGTGGTCTGAGGTTTTGAGGGCATTTGGACGTACTGCCAAATTCTCTAAAACGACATTGGTGGCTTATGGTAGAGAAATGAACATTAAATTATTTGGCAACAGCTCTGGCGGACATTCCTGCAGTCAGCATGCCAATTGCACGCTCCCTCAAAACTCGAGACATCTGTGGCGTGTGACAAAACCACACATTTTAGAGTGTCCTTTGGTCCCCCTGCACAAGGTGCACCTGTGTAATGATCATATTGTTTAATCAGATTCTTGACATGCCACACATGTCAGGTGGATGGATTATATTGGCAAAGGTGAAATGCTCACTAACAGGGATGGGATGTAAAGAAATTTGTACACAACATTTGAGAAATATGCTTCATGTTCATATGAGATCTTTTATTTCAACTCATGAAACACTTTACACGTTGCATTATATTTTTGTTCATTGTATATAGCATATTTTGGTAGAGCAAGAATTTTGTATATTAATTTAAAAGGAAAAACTTGAAATTTTGAATCAACTGTCAAGAATCGGTACATCGTAAAGGCCGGCATTGTAAATAAGAATTTGTTCTTAACTGACTTGCCTAGTTTAAAAAAATAATAATGTAACCTTTATTTAACATTAGAAATCACTTCTCAGCTATTTTACAACCTGAATGACGCAGCTGTCAACATTATTGTCCTCAGATGGAACTAGTATATTTTTCTATTTATTCCAGTTGCTTTCAACTAATTTGTATCTTTAATAAATGGCAGGCAAACAAGTTCCCTACCTTCTCCCTTTTCAAACAAGTTCCCTACCTTCTCCCTTTTCAAACAAGTTCCCTACCTTCTCCTTTTCAAACAAGTTCCCTACCTTCTCCCTTTTCAAACAAGTTTACCTTCAAACAAGTTCCCTACCTTCTCCCTTTTCAAACAAGTTCCCTACCTTCTCCCTTTTCTTGCCTCTTCCATTTTTGTATTAAGCAGAACTTCCCCTTGTATTTTCGATGACATAACTCCTCCGTTTCGATTCATAATACCATTAATAAATATATATATTTTTTAAACCATAAAGAACCTTATTTTTAATCAAATCAGTATATTGCAGTTTGGCCATCATTTTGTGTTCCATCTCTTCTGCAGGATAACATTGAAATTGTAACAGGCTTTGTATGGCTTGTTTAAGGTACTTTAAACAAAGTTTCATTTTCAATTAGTCAGAAATGAGAAGTTGTAATCTGTATAAAAGCAAAAAGTCATTTTTCAATAAATGATGAGCCTTTCTTAATGTACTGGAGAACCATTTGGGGATGTATAACTTAGGAGTGAATCCTTTAATTAGAGGTTTAATATTGAATCAATATTTAATGATTTTAGGCCCCCAAACTCATAAATAGGCTTGTTTAATTTTGTCTGGCTTAGCATTCCAAATAAGTGAAATATTTTTTGCTCATATGATTTTTTTTTAAAGTCTGGAGTAGGCTGTGCAATTAAGCAAGCAAGTAAACAGTGACCAACGAGTGAATTAATGTGATTTTTCCATAAATAAGCAAGTATTTACATCTCCATGTTTGCAGAATTGTATCTATTTTTTGAAAACGTTCTATTGAAATTACCACAACCAAACTCATTAATATTTTTTGAGATGTGAATACCAAGTATGTCTACTTCACCATCTGCCCATTTTGTTGGTAAACTACAAGGTAGAGTGTAAACACCATATTTTACCGATCCAACACGTAATATGATACCTGTCATAATTATGGTTTTAGTCCAGAGGCTAAAAACATGATCTTTAATGAGACTGTGCAGGGATCCAGATTGCGGATTTAAGAAAAAATTAAAATCGGCATACATTGACATGTTTTTTTTTTTTACCCTGGTTTTCTAACCCCTTGATGTTCTTGTTGGATCTAATTTTAATAGCTAGCATTTCAATGGCCATTATAAATAGATATGGCGACAACGGACAGCCTTGTTTTACTCCTCTTAAAAGCTCAATACTTTCTGAGACTATTTTACACCTGGGGGTTGCTGTACATAACTTTAACCCATTGTTTAAGAGATTCACCGACATTAAAGTAGTCCAGGCATTTATATATACATTTTAGTCTTACTTTATCAAATGCCTTTTCAAAATCTGCTATGAAGACCAGGCCTGGTTTCTTTGATGTTTCATAATATTCAATTGTTGCAAGTAATTGTCTAATATTATCTCCAATATATATAACAAAAACCTTTATAAAACCTGTCTGATCAGGATGAACAATATCTGGTAAAACATGATTTATTCTATATGCTATGCATTTCGCCAGGATTTTCACATCACAACATTGAAGTGTTAGAGGCCTCCATTTAAAAAAAATGGACAGGATCTTCATACTTACCTCCTGGGTCCTCTTTCAGTAGTAATGAAATCAGATCTTGTTGAGTACCTGAAAGTCTACCATTTGTATAAGAGTAATTATAAAATGTTAATAATGGATGTTTGAGTACATCAAAAAAGGTCTGTTATCCCTCTACTGGAATATTGTCAAGCCCTGGTGTTTTTCCAAACTGAAAAGATTTTATCTTTCTGTACATTTGTTAATTTTACATTATTATTATTATTGTTAGGAAATAAATCCTTACAGTTAAAATCATTCAGTGGAGATGGAGACTGTGAATAAACGATATGCTTAAAATATTTTGCTGGTGAATCGTGGATGACTCCAACATTTGTAACGAGTTTCTGTAAACTCTTGTTCGTAGCATTTCTATGTTGAAGATCAAAAAATAATTCTGTGTCATTTTTCATCCAATTCGCTTTAAGTTCCCAGAATCCCTTTTGTTTTTCCTATAACCTATGTTGTGCCTCTATAGTAGTTACCATTACCATCTCCCTGCTCTGTTATTTCATCTAACCTGCAGTATGTTGTGCCTCTATAGTAGTTACCATTACCATCTCCCTGCTCTGTTATTTCCTCTAACCTACAGTATGTTGTGCCTCTACAGTAGTTACCATTACCATCTGCTCTGTTATTTCCTCTAACCTACAGTATGTTGTGCCTCTATAGTAGTTACCATTACCATCTCCCTGCTCTGTTATTTCCTCTAACCTATAGTATGTTGTGCCTCTATAGTAGTTACCATTACCATCTCCCTGCTCTGTTATTTCCTCTAACCTACAGTATGTTGTGCCTCTATAGTAGTTACCATTACCATCTGCTCTGTTATTTCCTCTAACCTATAGTATGTTGTGCCTCTATAGTAGTTACCATTACCATCTCCCTGCTCTGTTATTTCCTCTAACCTACAGTATGTTGTGCCTCTATAGTAGTTACCATTACCATCTGCTCTGTTATTTCCTCTAACCTACAGTATGTTGTGCCTCTATAGTAGTTACCATTACCATCTCCCTGCTCTGTTATTTCCTCTAACCTACAGTATGTTGTGCCTCTATAGTAGTTACCATTACCATCTGCTCTGTTATTTCCTCTAACCTATAGTATGTTGTGCCTCTATAGTAGTTACCATTACCATCTGCTCTGTTATTTCCTCTAACCTATAGTATGTTGTGCCTCTATAGTAGTTACCATTACCATCTCCCTGCTCTGTTATTTCCTCTAACCTACAGTATGTTGTGCCTCTATAGTAGTTACCATTACCATCTGCTCTGTTATTTCCTCTAACCTATAGTATGTTGTGCCTCTATAGTAGTTACCATTACCATCTCCCTGCTCTGTTATTTCCTCTAACCTATAGTATGTTGTGCCTCTATAGTAGTTACCATTACCATCTCCCTGCTCTGTTATTTCCTCTAACCTATAGTATGTTGTGCCTCTATAGTAGTTACCATTACCATCTCCCTGCTCTGTTATTTCCTCTAACCTACAGTATGTTGTGCCTCTATAGTAGTTACCATTACCATCTGCTCTGTTATTTCCTCTAACCTATAGTATGTTGTGCCTCTATAGTAGTTACCATTACCATCTCCCTGCTCTGTTATTTCCTCTAACCTATAGTATGTTGTGCCTCTATAGTAGTTACCATTACCATCTGCTCTGTTATTTCCTCTAACCTATAGTATGTTGTGCCTCTATAGTAGTTACCATTACCATCTGCTCTGTTATTTCCTCTAACCTACAGTATGTTGTGCCTCTATAGTAGTTACCATTACCATCTGCTCTGTTATTTCCTCTAACCTATAGTATGTTGTGCCTCTATAGTAGTTACCATTACCATCTCCTCTCTGTTATTTCCTCTAACCTACAGTATGTTGTGCCTCTATAGTAGTTACCATTACCATCTGCTCTGTTATTTCCTCTAACCTATAGTATGTTGTGCCTCTATAGTAGTTACCATTACCATCTCCCTGCTCTGTTATTTCCTCTAACCTACAGTATGTTGTGCCTCTATAGTAGTTACCATTACCATCTCCCTGCTCTGTTATTTCCTCTAACCTATAGTATGTTGTGCCTCTATAGTAGTTACCATTACCATCTCCCTGCTCTGTTATTTCCTCTAACCTACAGTATGTTGTGCCTCTATAGTAGTTACCATTACCATCTGCTCTGTTATTTCCTCTAACCTACAGTATGTTGTGCCTCTATAGTAGTTACCATTACCATCTCCCTGCTCTGTTATTTCCTCTAACCTACAGTATGTTGTGCCTCTATAGTAGTTACCATTACCATCTGCTCTGTTATTTCCTCTAACCTATAGTATGTTGTGCCTCTATAGTAGTTACCATTACCATCTGCTCTGTTATTTCCTCTAACCTATAGTATGTTGTGCCTCTATAGTAGTTACCATTACCATCTCCCTGCTCTGTTATTTCCTCTAACCTACAGTATGTTGTGCCTCTATAGTAGTTACCATTACCATCTGCTCTGTTATTTCCTCTAACCTATAGTATGTTGTGCCTCTATAGTAGTTACCATTACCATCTCCCTGCTCTGTTATTTCCTCTAACCTACAGTATGTTGTGCCTCTATAGTAGTTACCATTACCATCTCCCTGCTCTGTTATTTCCTCTAACCTACAGTATGTTGTGCCTCTATAGTAGTTACCATTACCATCTCCCTGCTCTGTTATTTCCTCTAACCTACAGTATGTGGTGCCTCCAAATTGTTTTTGTTTTAATGATGAATATTGTATTGAATGGCCTCTAAAAGTACATTTGAAAGTCTGCTTCTGTACATGTGTTATGCAGACAAAAGTCAATTCTAAATGATTTTGTCTTCGTTAAGAACAAATTGTCATCCAGTAGGCTTTGATTACATTTCAATATCCCCATAGAAATGCTGTAAGAGTTATATCTCACAAGGTCAGGATATTAAACCTCCTCCATGTATATCTCACTAGGTCAGGGTATTAAACCTCCTCCATGTATATCTCACAAGGTCAGGATATTAAACCTCCTCCATGTATATCTCACTAGGTCAGGGTATTAAACCTCCTCCATGTATATCTCACTAGGTCAGGATATTAAACCTCCATGTATATCTCTCTAGATCAGGGTATTAAACCTCCATGTATATCTCACTAGGTCAGGATATTAAACCTCCTCCATGTATATCTCACTAGGTCAGGGTATTAAACCTCCTCCATGTATATCTCACAAGGTCAGGGTATTAAACCTCCTCCATGTATATCTCACTAGGTCAGGATTTTAAACCTCCTCCATGTATATCTCACTAGGTCAGGATATTAAACCTCCTCCATGTATATCTCACTAGGTCAGGAAATTAAACCTCCTCCATGTATATCTCACTAGGTCAGGATATTAAACCTCCTCCATGTATATCTCACTAGGGCAGGGTATTAAACCTCCTCCATGTATATCTCACTAGGTCAGGATATTAAACCTCCTCCATGTATATCTCACTAGGTCAGGGTATTAAACCTCCATGTATATCTCACTAGGTCAGGATATTTAACCTCCATGTATATCTCACTAGGTCAGGATATTAAACCTCCATGTATATCTCACTAGGTCAGGATATTAAACCTCCATGTATATCTCACTAGGTCCGGGTTTTTTCAACCTACATAATATATTATATTTGTGATTTCCTTAGAAGGGTGATAGTCTGTAGTGTGATTTCATTACAGTCCATGGATGTATTTAAAACAGTATTAAAATCTCCCATCATAATAATAGCTTCATTCGTTGCTTGTGAACTCATATATATATTCTAATAAGTGTGGATCATCATTTGGCCCATAAAGATTCATCATCCAGATCTGTTTTTGGTCCAATAGCATTTTTTAAAAGATCCATCTCCCTTAATGATCAGTTTACACAATCATATAAACATTGATGTTAATTAATAATCAACCCTTTTGAGTTTCTTTGCCCCTCTATAAAAATATATTTCTCCCTCCCAGTCGTTTTTCCACCCAACGTCATCTACAGAGTGAGTTTCCTGTAAAAATAATAGATATTAACTTTCTCTTTTAGCCAGATAAACATTTTTTTTTAATTATCTGCTAAGCAACAACTGGCTATACTTAATTCCCCCGTAACCATAATTATACCAAAGTTTACATTATACTTACCACTGTTTGTAAACTTGGCATCAAAAAACACCATGATGATTTTGTCCAGATACAGTACCAGTCTAAAGTGTGGACACACCTACTCATTCCAGGTTTTTCATTCATTTGTACTATTTTCTACATTGTAGAATAATAGTGAAGACATCAAAACTATGAAATAACACATATGGAATCATGTGGTAACCAATTTGTTTTTTATACACAAATCTAAATATACACTGCTCAAAAAAAATAAAGCCGATTAAACTCGCCTCCCTGCGGACCTGGCATCCTTTCACTCCCTCCTCTCTACATTTTCCTCCTATGTCTCTGCTGCTAAAGCCACTTTCTACCACGCTAAATTCCAAGCATCTGCCTCTAACCCTAGGAAGCTCTTTTGCCACCTTCTCCTCCCTCCTGAATCCTCCCCCCCTCCCCCCTCCTCCCTCTCTGCAGATGACTTCCTCAACCATTTTGAAAAGAAGGTCGACGACATCCGATCCTCGTTTTTAAGTCAAATGAACCGCTGTTCTGCTCACACTGCCCTACCCTGTGCTTTGACCTCTTTCTCCCCATCTCTCTCCAGATGAAATCTTCGCGATCTTGTGACGGCCGGCCGCCCAACAACCTGCCCGCTTGACCCTATCCCCTCCTCTCTTCTCCAGACCATTTCCGGAGACCTTCTCCCTTACCTCACCTCGCTCATCAACTCATCCCTGACCGTTGGCTACGTCCCTTCCGTCTTCAAGAGAGCGAGAGTTGCACCCCTTCTGAAAAAACCTAAACTCGATCCCTCCGATGTCATTACAGACCAGTATCCCTCTTTCTTTATCTCACTAAAACTCTTGAACGTGCCGTATTAAGCTCTCCCGCTATCTCTCTCTGATTCTTGATCCAAATCAGTCAGGTTTCAAGACTAGTCAAACTGAGACTCTCTCCTGTATCACGGAGGCGCTCCGCACTGCTAAACCTAACTCCATCTCCTCTGCTCTCATCCTTCTAGATCTTAAACCGGCTGCCTTCGATACTGTGAACCATCAGATCCTCCTCTCCACCCTCTCCGAGTTGGGCATCTCCGGCGCGGCCCACGCTTGGATTAAACCTCCTACCTGACAGGTCGCTCCTACCAGGTGGCGTGGCGAGAATCTGTCTCCTCACCACGCGCTCTCACCACTGGTGTCCCCAGGGCTCTGTTCTTGGCCCTCTCCTATTCTCGCTATACACCAAGTCACTTGGCTCTGTCATAACCTCACATGGTCTCTCTTATCATTGCTATGCAGACGATACACAATTAATCTTCTCCTTTCCCCTTCTGATGACCAGGTGGCGATCGCATCTCTGCATGTCTGGCAGACATATCAGTGTGGATGACGGATCACCACCTCAAGCTGAACCTCGGCAAGACGGAGCTGCTCTTCCTCCCGGGGAAGGACTGCCCGTTCCATGATCTCGCCATCACGGTCGACAACTCCATTGTGTCCTCCTCCCAGAGCGCCAAGAACCTTGGCGTGATCCTGGACAACACCCTGTCGTTCTCAACTAACATCAAAATCCCCCTGTAGGTTCATGCTCTACAACATCCGCAGAGTACGACCCTGCCTCACACAGGAAGCGGCGCAGGTCCTAATCCAGGCACTTGTCATCTCCCGTCTGGATTACTGCAACTCGCTGTTGGCTGGGCTCCCTGCCTGTGCCATTAAACCCCTTCAACTCATCCAGAACGCCGCAGCCCGTCTGGTGTTCAACCTTCCCAAGTTCTCTCACGTCACCCCGCTCCTCCGTTCTCTCCACTGGCTTCCAGTTGAAGCTCGCATCCGCTACAAGACCATGGTGCTTGCCTACGGAGCTGTGAGGGGAACGGCACCTCAGTACCTCCAGGCTCTGATCAGGCCCTACACCCAAACAAGGGCACTGCGTTCATCCACCTCTGGCCTGCTCGCCTCCCTACCACTGAGGAAGTACAGCTCCCGCTCAGCCCAGTCAAAACTGTTCGCTGCCCTGGCCCCCCAATGGTGGAACAAACTCCCTCACGACGCCAGGACAGCGGAGTCAATCACCACCTTCCGGAGACACCTGAAACCCCACCTCTTTAAGGAATACCTAGGATAGGTTAAGTAATCCCTCTCACCCCACCCCCCCCCCTAAGTTTTAGATGCACTATTGTTAAGTGACTGTCCCACTGGATGTCATAAGGTGAATGCACCAATTTGTAAGTCGCTCTGGATAAGAGCGTCTGCTAAATGACTTAAATGTAATGTTAAATGTAAAATAACACATCCTAGATCTGAATTAATTAAATATTATTTTTAGATTCTTCAAAGATTCTTCAAAGTTGCCACCCTTTGCCTCAACAGCTTTGCACACACAGTGCAGACAGGATGGCCAGCCACCGACAGTCTCTCAGTAGTTAACCTCTCTAGGGTATGTGGGGACTCTAGAGTCCCACCTGGCCAATATCCCAAAAAATGCCTTACGGCGAAAGCATACCGTACAATTATTTGAGATCATAGCCCAGCAGACAAATCATTACAAACAGTAACCAGCCAAGTAGAAGAATTACACAAGTCAGAAATAGAGATAAAATGAATCACTTACCTTTGATGATCTTCATATGGTTGCACTCAGAAGACATTCATTTATTCAATAATTGTTCCCTTTGTTCGATAAAGTCTCTTTATATCCAAAAACCTCTGTTTTGTTTGCGTGTTTTCTTCAGTTATCCACAGGCTCAAACGCAGTCACAACAGGCAGACAAAAAATCCAAATAGTATCTGTAAAGATCGTAGAAACATTTCAAGCGATGTTCATAATCAATACTCAGGTTGTTTTTAGCCTAAATAATCAAATATATTTCAACCGGATAATAACGTCATCAATATAAAAGGGAAACAAGAAAGGCTCTCTCTCTAGTCGTCACATGAAAAAGCTCTGTGACATGGCAGGGTCCACTCATTCAGACTGCTCTTACTCCCTCATTTTTCAGAATACAAGCCTGAAACCATTTTTAAAGACTTGACATCTAGTGGAAGGCATAGGAACTGTAATTTGAGTCCTAAATCATTGGATACTGTAATGGCATTGAATAGAATACTACAACAAAAAATATCCTATTCCTGAATGGATTTCTCAGGTTTTCACCTGCCAAATCAGTTCTGTTATACTCACAGACACTATTTTTAACAGTTTTGGAAACTTTAGTGTTATCTATCCAAATCTACCGATTATATGCATATCCTGTCTTCAGGGCCTGAGTAGAAGGCAGTTTAATTTGGGCACGCTTTTCATCCAAAATTCCAAATGCTGCCCCCTACCCTAGAGAAGATAAGACAGGATGGCCAGCTACAGGCAATCTTCTCAGTAGTAAACACCTGAGCGTCACTCACCACTCACAGCAGTAAAACCAAGTCTGCCTCTCAAATGGCACCCTATTCCCTATATAGTGGACTACTCTAGACCAGGGCCCTGTTCCCTATATAGTGGACTACTCTAGACCAGGGCCCTATTCCCTATATAGTGGACTACTCTAGACCAGGGCCCTATTCCCTATATAGTGGACTACTCTAGACCAGGGCCCTGTTCCCTATATAGTGGACTACTCTAGACCAGGGCCCTGTTCCCTATATAGTGGACTACTCTAGACCAGGGCCCTATTCCCTATATAGTGGACTACTCTAGACCAGGGCCCTATTCCCTATATAGTGGACTACTCTAGACCAGGGCCCTATTCCCTATATAGTGGACTACTCTAGACCAGGGCCCTGTTCCCTATATAGTGGACTACTCTAGACCAGGGCCCTATTCCCTATATAGTGGACTACTCTAGACCAGGGCCCTGTTCCCTATATAGTGGACTACTCTAGACCAGGGCCCTATTCCCTATATAGTGGACTACTCTAGACCAGGGCCCTATTCCCTATATAGTGGACTACTCTAGACCAGGGCCCTATTCCCTATATAGTGGACTACTCTAGACCAGGGCCCTATTCCCTATATAGTGGACTACTCTAGACCAGGGCCCTGTTCCCTATATAGTGGACTACTCTGGGCCCTTTGTAAGGAATAGGGTACCACGAGACATATCACAGATTGTTCCTACAGGCTGAGCGACGAGAAGGGATTAAAGTTTAGCTTTAACGAGATAAACGTAGAGGAAGATGGAAAAGGTCAATACCACAGCACTAATTACTGTTCTACCAAAAGCAGCTGAGTGTAATTCCCCGTGGGAGAAATGTTTCATTAAACACGATGCGTACCGGTAACTGACCAAACAATAGAAACAGCTGAGTAAATGAGAGATACAAAGTATATTGAAAGCGGGTGCTTCTAAAACAGGTGTGGTTCCTGAGTTGATGAAGCAATTAACATCGTGCTTAGGGTCATGTATAAAAACGCTGGGCAGGTCATTATTTCGGCTACCGTGGCTATGCCCCCAGGGGATGACAATGCCCCCATCCACAGGGTACGAGTGGTCACTGAATGGTTTGATGAGCATGAAAACGGTGTAAACCATATGCCATGGCCGTCTCAGTCACCAGATCTCAACCTAAATGAACACTTCTGGGAGATTCTGATCTCAACCCAATTGAACACTTCTGGGAGATTCTGATCTCAACCCAATTGAACACTTCTGGGAGATTCTGATCTCAACCCAATTGAACACTTCTGGGAGATTCTGATCTCAACCCAATTGAACACTTCTGGGGTGGAGTTTCTGGAGCGGCACCTGAGACAGCGTTTTCCACCACCGTCAACAAAACACCAAATGCTGGAATTTCTCGTGGAAGAACGGTGTCACATCCCTCCCCCCTGCCGGGGCGGCAGCGTAGCCTAGTGGTTAGAGCGTTGGACTAGTAACCGGAAGGTTGCGAGTTCAAACCCCCGAGCTGACAAGGTACAAATCTGTCGTTCTGCCCCTGAACAGGCAGTTAACCCACTGTTCCCAGGCCGTCATTGAAAATAAGAATATGTTCTGGTAACTGACTTCCCTCCAATAGAAGAATGGTGTCCATCCCTCCAGTTAAATAAAGAAGAATAAAAAACGGTGTCTCATCCCTCCAATAGAAAAATCCCTCCAATAGAACGGTATCCCTCCAATATTTTTTTGGTGTCTCAAATAGAAGAATGGTGTCTCATCCCTCCAATAGAAGAACAGTGTCTCATCCCTCCAATAGAATCATCCCTCCATCCTCATCCAATAGAAGAATGGTGTCACATCCCTCCAATAGGAATGTCACTTCCAATAGAAGAACGGTGTCACTTCCCTCCAATAGAAGAACGGTGTCACTTCCCTCCAATAGAGAGTTCCAGACACTAGTAGAATCTATGTCGAGGTGCATTGAAGCTGTTCTGGCTCGTAGTGGCCCAACGCCCTACTAAGATACTTTATGTTGGGGTTTCCTTTATTCTGCCAGTTACTAAGATACTTTATGTTGGGGTTTCCTTTATTCTGTCAGTTACTAAGATACTTTATGTTGGGGTTTTCTTTATTCTGCCAGTTACTAAGATACTTTATGTTGGGGTTTCCTTTATCCTGCCAGTTACTAAGATACTTTATGTTGGGGTTTCCTTTATTTGGCCAGTTGTCTGTATTATAGTTGCATGTAGGCTTAGCAGACCACCATAAGGCTGATAAACTGGAACTGTCGAATGCCCCCGCGTCTTCATTCACTTCTATCGACAGCCCTGCAGCAGACACGCCATGGTCCTAGTACTAGAGCTGCTGTAAGTATCTTACTACAGAATCAGCCTGACTTGAGGAACGCATTTATATCGAGACACGGGAGTGACCCAACGTACGGGATTATATAACTTACAGCTCACACACACAAACTGCTGGATAGAATGCATTCTGTTTGAAGAGGACAGTTTGTTCAACAAGCCCTGTGTTGACTTGTAGTAAATATAGAGGGAGATGACTAGGTCATATAACCATGACACAGTCGGAATACTGCGGATGTTGAATAAAGAAGTTGTGGAAGACACAGAAATAAACCAAATGGTGAAGGAGAGAGAAAGTGATGTGAGCTGATTTGTTCCTTTTTAGTTTGATATTCTGAAAGCAGCATTCACCCCCCCCCCCCACCCCCATCAGCGTCTCCGCCTCTTAAACCAGTTCAGTGATGTGAACAAAAACAGCATCACTGCCACTTTGGAAGACAGAGATGAATGTGAAAAACTAAACAGCAAATGACAAACCCTTTTTGAATTCCTGTCTCGGCTTTTCATGTTCTCCCGCAGGGCTTTGAGAGATCCCTATGCAGTAATACTGTGGATCACTGGACCCCTCCAATGGCAACCTGTTCCTGATACAGAGTTTTACTGTTGACCAGGGCCCTTAGTGGAATAGGGTGCCATTTGGGATGCATTTTGTAAGTTTATACACATACAAGTCTGGAAGGAAGCATCAAGTGTATCTCACGTCATCTTAAGTGTGTAGATAATAGTAGTATCACTGAATAAAAAATGCGTGTCACTCTCTTAAAGACCTTGAATACTCAAGAAGAAAACAAGTAAAAAATAGAATGTGGTTTTGTTAAAGCTACATTTTTTTGAGAAGCATTGGACTAGTTTAATGGACTAATAGTTATTTAGCTGACAGAACTGGGCCCACCTGGATGGTTAGGTTCAGAGCTGAAACAGCATTGTGTTTGTGTGGGTGGCTTTCTGACTTTGGACGCCATTTTTCCCCCTCAGCCTCTCTCTCTCTTAGTCCGTCCCAAATGGCCCACCCATTCCCTACACAGTGCACTACTTTTGACCAAAGTCCCTATGGGAAACACTCTAGGCCCTGGTCAAAAGTAGTGCACTACGCAGGGAATAGGTTGCCATTAGGACCAGCAGTCTTGCTGGCTTTCTCTTCATAGTGATAATGGAAAACACACGACAATCACTTAAAGTACTCTGCCACACCAATCTATATATGGACTTTAAAAGGTTCTGTCGAAGAGCTGCTCGTTTTTATTGTTGTTCATTACACACACACACACACACACACACACACACACACACACACACACACACACACACACACACACACACACACACACACACACACACACACACACACACACACACACACACACACACACACACACACACACACACACACACGCCTGATTGACTGACTATTAGCCAAACAATGTTATTTTCATGCTACCCAGCAAATAGACCATATTAATATACATGTACATTATACATGTGGCCTGATAAGGTTCATGAAATCAATAACTTGCTAACATCAGATAACATTAATATATTAGCCATTTCTGGACTCGATTAGATACTTCATTTGATGATACAGCAGTAGCAATACAGGGATATAACATCTATAGAAGAGACAGAAATGCCTATGGGGGAGATGGCCAAGCCTATTGTTAACACAGGGATCAGGGCGGGGCCTATTGTTAACACATGGATCAGGGCGGGGCCTATTGTTAACACAGGGATCAGGGCGGGGCCTATTGTTAACACAGGGATCATTGTTAACACAGGGATCAGGGCGGGGCCTATTGTTAACACAGGATCAGGGCGGGGCCTATTGTTAACACAGGGATCAGGGCGGGGCCTATTGTTAACACAGGGATCAGGGCGGGGCCTATTGTTAACACAGGGATCAGGGCGGGGCCTATTGTTAACACAGGGATCAGGGCGGGGCCTATTGTTAACACAGGGATCAGGGCGGGGCCTATTGTTAACACAGGGATCAGGGCGGGGCCTATTGTTAACACAGGGATCAGGGCGGGGCCTATTGTTAACACAGGGATCAGGGCGGGGCCTATTGTTAACACAGGGGCCAAGCCTAGTGTTAACACAGGGGCCAAGCCTAGTGTTAACACAGGGGCCAAGCCTAGTGTTAACACAGGGGCCAAGCCTAGTGTTAACACAGGGATCAGGACGGGGCCTATTGTTAACACAGGGATCAGGGCGGGGACTATTGTTAACACAGGGATCTGGGCGGGGCCTATTGTTAACACAGGGATCAGGGCGGGGCCTATTGTTAACACAGGGATCAGGGCGGGGCCTATTGTTAACACAGGGATCAGGGCGGGGCCTATTGTTAACACAGGGATCAGGGCGGGGCCTATTGTTAACACAGGGGCCAAGCCTAGTGTTAACACAGGGATCAGGGCGGGGCCTATTGTTAACACAGGGATCAGGGCGGGGCCTATTGTTAACACAGGGATCAGGGCGGGGCCTATTGTTAACACAGTGATCAGGGCGGGCCTATTGTTAACACAGGGATCAGGGCGGGGCCTATTGTTAACACAGGGATCAGGGAGGGGCCTATTGTTAACACAGGTCTCCTACCAAGACACGCCTCCCCCCAACCCACACAAAATAATGGGAACCTTCTAGAAAAACTCTTGGTTAAACTGTCAGACAGCTTTTTGATCACACTTCATTCAAGCATAAGAGGCTATCACACAACGGTTGACTGAGGGACACAGAACAACACGGTTGACTGAGGGTCACAGAGAACAACACGGTTGACTGAATGACACAGAGAACAACACGGTTGACTGAGGGACAAAGAACAACACGGTTGACTGAGGGACACAGAACAACACGGTTGACTGAGGGTCACAGAGAACAACACGGTTGACTGAATGACACAGAGAACAACACGGTTGACTGAGGGACAAAGAACAACACGGTTGACTGAGGGACACAGAACAACACGGTTGACTGAATGACACAGAACAACACGGTTGACTGAGGGACACAGAGAGCAACACAGTTGACCGAATGACACAGATAACAACACGGTTGACCGAATGACACAGAGAACAACACGGTTGACTGAATGACACAGAGAACAACACGGTTGACTGAATGACACAGAGAACAACACGGTTGACTGAATGACACAGAGAACAACACGGTTGACTGAGGGACACAGAACAACACAGTTGACTGAGGGACACAGAACAACACAGTTGACTGAGGGGCAGAGAACAACACGGTTGACTGAGGGACAGAGAACAACACGGTTGACTGAGGGACAGAGAACAACACGGTTGACTGAGGGACAGAGAACAACACGGTTGACTGAGGGACACAGAGAACAACACGGTTGACTGAGGGACACAGAGAATAACACGGTTGACTGAGGGACACAGAGAACAACACGGTTGACTGAATGACAGAACAACACAGTTGACTGAATGACAGAACAACACGGTTGACTGAGGGACACAGAGAGCAACATGGTTGACTGAATGACACAGAACACGGTTGACTGAATGACACAGAACAACACGGTTGACTGAGGGACACAGAACAACACGGTTGACTGAGGGACACAGAACAACACGGTTGACTGAATGACACAGAACAACACGGTTGACTGAGGGACACAGAGAGCAACACAGTTGACCGAATGACACAGATAACAACACGGTTGACTGAATGACACAGATAACAACACGGTTGACTGAATGACACAGAGAACAACACGGTTGACTGAGGGACAGAGAACAACACGGTTGACTGAGGGACAGAGAACAACACGGTTGACTGAGGGACAGAGAACAACACGGTTGACTGAGGGACAGAGAACAACACGGTTGACTGAGGGACACAGAGAACAACACGGTTGACTGAGGGACACAGAGAACGACACGGTTGACTGAGGGACACAGAGAACAACACGGTTGACTGAATGACAGAACAACACAGTTGACTGAATGACAGAACAACACGGTTGACTGAGGGACACAGAGAGCAACATGGTTGACTGAATGACACAGAACACGGTTGACTGAATGACACAGAGAGCAACATGGTTGACTGAATGACAGAACAACATGAGAGAGCAAATAGCAGTGGGGGTTCTGAGGCAAAGCACGGTACTGTTCTAGTCAAATAGCAGTGGGGGGTTCTGAGGTAAAGCACGGTACTGTTCTAGTCAAATAGCAGTGGGGGGTTCTGAGGTAAAGCACGGTACTGTTCTAGTCAAATAGCAGTGGGGGGTTCTGAGGTAAAACACGGTACTGTTCTAGTCAAATAGCAGTGGGGGTTCTGAGGTAAAACACGGTACTGTTCTAGTCAAATAGCAGTGGGGGTTCTGAGGTAAAACACGGTACTGTTCTAGTCAAATAGCAGTGGGGGTTCTGAGGTAAAGCATGGTACTGTTCTAGTCAAATAGCAGTGGGGGTTCTGAGGTAAAGCATGGTACTGTTCTAGTCAAATAGCAGTGGGGGGTTCTGAGGTAAAACACGGTACTGTTCTAGTCAAATAGCAGTGGGGGTTCTGAGGTAAAACACGGTACTGTTCTAGTCAAATAGCAGTGGGGGGTTCTGAGGTAAAGCATGGTACTGTTCTAGTCAAATAGCAGTGGGGGTTCTGAGGTAAAGCATGGTACTGTTCTAGTCAAATAGCAGTGGGGGTTCTGAGGTAAAGCACGGTACTGTTCTAGTCAAATAGCAGTGGGGGTTCTGAGGTAAATAGCAGTGGGGGGTTCTGAGGTAAAGCACGGTACTGTTCTAGTCAAATAGCAGTGGGGGTTCTGAGGTAAAGCACAGTACTGTTCTACTCAAATAGCAGTGGGGGTTCTGAGGTAAAGCACGGTACTGTTCTATTCAAATAACAGTGGGGGTTCTGAGGAAATGCACGGTACTGTTCTATTCAAATAGCAGTGGGGGTTCTGAGGTAAAGCACGGTACTGTTCTAGTCAAATAGCAGTGGGGGGTTCTGAGGTAAAACACGGTACTGTTCTAGTCAAATAGCAGTGGGGGTTCTGAGGTAAATAGCAGTGGGGGGTTCTGAGGTAAAGCACGGTACTGTTCTAGTCAAATAGCAGTGGGGGTTCTGAGGTAAATAGCAGTGGGGGTTCTGAGGTAAAGCACGGTACTGTTCTAGTCAAATAGCAGTGGGGGTTCTGAGGTAAATAGCAGTGGGGGGTTCTGAGGTAAAGCACGGTACTGTTCTAGTCAAATAGCAGTGGGGGTTCTGAGGTAAAACACGGTACTGTTCTACTCAAATAGCAGTGGGGGTTCTGAGGTAAAGCACGGTACTGTTCTACTCAAATAGCAGTGAGGGGTTCTGAGGTAAAGCACGGTACTGTTCTAGTCAAATAGCAGTGGGGGGGTTCTGAGGTAAAGCACAGTACTGTTCTACTCAAATAGCAGTGGGGGTTCTGAGGTAAAGCACGGTACTGTTCTATTCAAATAGCAGTGGGGGTTCTGAGATCAAGCATGGTACTGTGATATTCAAATAGCAGTGGGGGTTCTGAGGTAAAGCACGGTACTGTTCTACTCAAATAGCAGTGGGGGGTTCTGAGGTAAAGCACGGTACTGTTCTCGTCAAATAGCAGTGGGGGGTTCTGAGGTAAAGCACGGTACTGTTCTAGTCAAATAGCAGTGGGGGGTTCTGAGGTAAATAGCAGTGGGGGAGGGACGGTTCTGAGGTAAAGCACGGTACTGTTCTAGTCAAATAGCAGTGGGGGTTCTGAGGTAAAGCACGGTACTGTTCTATTCAAATAACAGTGGGGGTTCTGAGGTAAAGCACGGTACTGTTCTAGTCAAATAGCAGTGGGGGTTCTGAGGGAAAGCACGGTACTGTTCTAGTCAAATAGCAGTGGGGGTTCTGAGGTAAAGCACGGTACTGTTCTAGTCAAATAGCAGTGGGGGTTCTGAGGTAAAGCACGGTACTGTTCTAGTCAAATAGCAGTGGGGGTTCTGAGGTAAAGCACGGTACTGTTCTATTCAAATAGCAGTGGGGGTTCTGAGGTAAAGCACGGTACTGTTCTAGTCAAATAGCAGTGGGGGGTTCTGAGGTAAAGCACGGTACTGTTCTAGTCAAATAGCAGTGGGGGGTTCTGAGGTAAAGCACGGTACTGTTCTAGTCAAATAGCAGTGGGGGTTCTGAGGTAAATAGCAGTGGGGGGGGGTTCTGAGGTAAATAGCAGTGGGGGGTTGAGATAAATAGCAGTGGGGGTTTCTGAGGTAAAGCACGGTACTGTTCTATTCAAATAGCAGTGGGGGTTCTGAGGTAAAACACGGTACTGTTCTAGTCAAATAGCAGTGGGGAGTTTCTGAGGTAAAGCCCAGTACTGTTCTAATCAAATAGCAGTGGGGGTCCTGAGGTAAGGCGTGGTACTGTTCTAGTCAAATAGCAGTTGGGGGTTCTGAGGTAAATAGCAGTGGGGGGGTTCTGAGGTAAAGCACGGTACTGTTCTAGTCAAATAGCAGTGGGGGTGCTAAGGTAAAGCACGGTACTGTTCTATTCAAATAGCAGTGGGGGTTCTGAGGTAAAGCACGGTACTGTTCTAGTCAAATAGCAGTGGGGGTTCTGAGGTAAAGCACGGTTCTGTTCTAGTCAAATAGCAGTGGGGGGTTCTGAGGTAAAGCACAGTACTGTTCTATGCAAATAGCAGTGGGGAGGTTCTGAGGTAAAGCATGTTACTGTTCTAGTCAAATAGCAGTGGGGGGTTCTGAGGTAAATAGCAGTGGGGGGATTCTGAGGTAAAGCACGGTACTGTTCTATTCAAATAGCAGTGGGGGTTCTGAGGTAAAGCACGGTACTGTTCTATTCAAAAAGCAGTGGGGGTTCTGAGGTAAAGCACGGTACTGTTCTAGTCAAATAGCAGTGGGGGTTCTGAGGTAAATAGCAGTGGGGGGGGGGTTCTGAGGTAAAGCACGGTACTGTTCTAGTCAAATAGCAGTGGGGGTTCTGAGGTAAAGCACGGTACTGTTCTATTCAAATAACAGTAGGGGTTTTGAGGTAAAGCACGGTACTGTTCTAGTCAAATAGCAGTGGGGGTTCTGAGGGAAAGCACAGTACTGTTCTAGTCAAATAGCAGGGGGTTCTGAGGTAAAGCACGGTACTGTTCTAGTCAAATAGCAGTGGGGGTTCTGAGGTAAATAGCAGTGGGGGGTTCTGAGGTAAATAGCAGTGGGGGGTTCTGAGGTAAAGCACGGTACTGTTCTAGTCCAATAGCAGTGGGTGTTCTGAGGTAAAGCACGGTACTGTTCTATTCAAATAGCAGTGGGGGTTCTGAAATAAAGCACGGAACTGTTCTACTCAAATAGCAGTGGCGGTTCTGAGGTAAAGCACGGTACTGTTGTATTCAAATAGCAGTGGGGGGGTTCTGAGGTAAAGCACGGTACTGTTCTACTCAAATAGCAGTGGGGGGGTTCTGAGGTAAAGCACGGTACTGTTCTAGTCAAATAGCAGTGGGGGGGTTCTGAGGTAAAGCACGGAACAATTCAATTGTTCAATTCTCTACTATCACTATGGTTGTGTCCCAAACAGCACCATATTACTTACAGTGGGGCAAAAAAGTAGTTAGTCAGCCAGCAATTGTGCAAGTTCTCCCACTTAAAAAGATGAGGCCTGTAATTTTCATCATAGGTACACTTCAACTATGACAGACAAAATTAGAATAAAAAAATACAGCAAATCACATTGTAGGATTTTTAATAAATTTATTTGCTAATAATGGTGGAAAATAAGTATTTGGTCAATAACAAAAGTTTCTCAATACTTTGTTATATACCCTTTGTTAGCAATGATAGAGGTCAAACATTTTCTGTAAGTCTTCACAAGGTTTTCACACACTGTTGCTGGTATTTTGGCCCATTCCTCCATGCAGATCTCCTCTCGAGCAGTGGTGTTTTGGGGCTGTTGCTGGGCAACACGGACTTTCGACTCCCTCCAAAGATTTTCTATGGGGTTGAGATCTGGAGACTGGCTAGGCCACTCCAGGACCTTGAAATGCTTCTTACGAAGCCACTCCTTCGTTGC
>NC_060195.1:4826163-4888663 GCF_021184085.1 Oncorhynchus gorbuscha | reverse complement strand
CTGGATGATAGCGGGGTGAACAGACAGTGGCTCTGGTGGTTGTTGTCCTTGATGATCTTTATGGCCTTCCTGTAACATCGGGTGGTGTAGGTGTCCTGGAGGGCAGGTAGTTTGCCCCTGGTGATGCGTTGTGCAGACCTCACTACCCTCTGGAGAGCCTTACGGTTGTGGGCGGAGCAGTTGCCGTACCAGGCGGTGATACAGCCCGCCAGGATGCTCTCGATTGTGCATCTGTAGAAGTTTGTGAGTGCTTTTGGTGATAAGCCAAATTTCTTCAGCCTCCTGAGGTTGAAGAGGCGCTGCTGCGCCTTCTTCACGATGCTGTCTGTGTGGGTGGACCAATTCAGTTTGTCTGTGATGTGTACGCCGAGGAACTTAAAACTTACTACCCTCTCCACTACTGTCCACAGACGATGCAATCTCAACCACACTGCACACTGCCCTAACGCATCTGGACAAGAGGAATACCTATGTGAGAATGCTGTTCATCGACTACAGCTCGGCATTTAACACCATAGTGCCCTCCAAGCTCGTCATCAAGCTCGAGACCCTGGGTCTCGACCCCGCCCTGTGCAACTGGGTACTGTACTTCCTGTTGACGTTAACCTCACACTCAACGTCAACAAAACTAAGGAGATGATTGTGGACTTCAGGAAACAGCAGAGGGAACACCCCCCTATCCACATCGATGGAACAGTAGTGGAATCAAACTGTATGTAAACATTATTCAAGTGACCAGTGATTCCATGTCTATGTATATAGGGCAGCAGGTGGTAAGGGTAGGCACGCAAGGAGTAGCAGATGACCGAAAGGCTCCTGAACAGCTTCTACCTCCAAGCCATACAATTGCATTAGAATGAATCAAAATGGCCACCCGTACTATTTACATTGACCCCCCCATTTGTTTTTACACTGCTTCTACTCGCTGTTTATTATCGATGCAAAGTCACTTCACCCCTACCGACATGTACAAATGACCTCAACTAACTTGTACCCCTCACACACCGACTCGGTACCGGTGCCCCCTGTATATAGCCTCTACATTGACTCTGTACTGGTACCCCCTGTATATAGCCTCCACATTGACTCTGTACCGGTACCCCCTGTATATAGCCTCCACGTTGACTCTGTACTGGTACCCCCTGTATATAGCCTCCACATTGACTCTGTACCGGTACCCCCTGTATATAGCCTCCACGTTGACTCTGTACTGGCACCCCCTGTATATAGCCTCCACGTTGACTCTGTACCGGTACCCCCTGTATATAGCCTCCACGTTGACTCTGTACTGGTACCCCCTGTATATAGCCTCCACATTGACTCTGTACCGGTACCCCTGTATATAGCCTCCACATTGACTCTGTACCGGTACCCCCTGTATATAGTCTCCACATTGACTCTGTACCGGTACCCCCTGTATATAGCCTCCACATTGACTCTGTACCGTAACACCCTGTATATAGTCTCCACATTGACTCTGTACCGTAACACCCTGTATATAGCCTCCACATTGACTCTGTACCGTAACACCCTGTATATAGCCTCCACATTGACTCTGTACCGTAATACCCTGTATATAGCCTCCACATTGACTCTGTACTGGCACCCCCTGTATATAGCCTCCACGTTGACTCTGTACCGGTACCCCCTGTATATAGCCTCCACGTTGACTCTGTACTGGTACCCCCTGTATATAGCCTCCACATTGACTCTGTACCGGTACCCCCTGTATATAGCCTCCACATTGACTCTGTACCGGTACCCCCTGTATATAGTCTCCACATTGACTCTGTACCGTAATACCCTGTATATAGCCTCCACATTGACTCTGTACCGTAATACCCTGTATATAGCCTACACTTTGACTCTGTACCGGTGCCCCCTGTATATAGCCTCCACGTTGACTCTGTACCGGTACCCCCTGTATATAGCCTCCACGTTGACTCTGTACCGGTACCCCTGTATATAGCCTCCACGTTGACTCTGTACCGGTACCCCCTGTATATAGCCTCCACATTGACTCTGTACCGGTACCCCCTGTATATAGCCTCCACATTGACTCTGTACCGGTACCCCCTGTATATAGTCTCCACATTGACTCTGTACCGGTACCCCCTGTATATAGCCTCCACATTGACTCTGTACCGTAACACCCTGTATATAGTCTCCACATTGACTCTGTACCGTAACACCCTGTATATAGCCTCCACATTGACTCTGTACCGTAACACCCTGTATATAGCCTCCACATTGACTCTGTACCGGTACCCCCTGTATATAGCCTCCACATTGACTCTGTACCGGTACCCCCCTGTATATAGCCTCCACATTGACTCTGTACCGGTACCCCCTGTATACAGTCTCCACATTGACTCTGTACCGTAACACCCTGTATATAGTCTCCACATTGACTCTGTACCGGTACCCCCTGTATATAGCCTCCACATTGACTCTGGACAGGTACCCCCTGTATATAGCCTCCACATTGACTCTGGACCGGTACCCCCTGTATATAGCCTCCACATTGACTCTGTACCGTAACACCCTGTATATAGCCTCCACATTGACTCTGTACCGTAACACCCTGTATATAGCCTCCACATTGACTCTGTACCGTAACACCCTGTATATAGCCTACACTTTGACTCTGTACCGTAACACCCTGTATATAGTCTCCACATTGACTCTGTACCGGTACCCCCTGTATATAGTCTCCACATTGACTCTGTACCGTAACACCCTGTATATAGTCTCCACATTGACTCTGTACTGGTACCCCCTGTATATAGTCTCCACATTGACTCTGTACCGGTACCCCCTGTATATAGCCTCCACATTGACTCTGTACCGGTACCCCCTGTATATAGCCTCCACATTGACTCTGTACCGTAACACCCTGTATATAGCCTCCACATTGACTCTGTACCATAACACCCTGTATATAGCCTCCACATTGACTCTGTACCATAACACCATGTATATAGTCTCCACATTGACTCTGTACCATAACACCCTGTATATAGCCTCTACATTGACTCTGTACCGTAACACCCTGTATATAGCCTCCACATTGACTCTGTACCATAACACCCTGTATATAGTCTCCACATTGACTCTGTACCGGTACCCCCTGTATATAGTCTCCACATTGACTCTGTACCGTAACACCCTGTATATAGCCTCCACATTGACTCTGTACCGTAATACCCTGTATATAGCCTCCACATTGACTCTGTACCGTAACACCCTGTATATAGCCTCCACATTGACTCTGTACCGTAACACCCTGTATATAGTCTCCACATTGACTCTGTACCGTACCCCCTGTATATAGCCTCCACATTGACTCTGTACCGTAACACCCTGTATATAGCCTCCACATTGACTCTGTACCGTAACACCCTGTGTATAGCCTCCACATTGACTCTGTACCGTAACACCCTGTATATAGCCTCCACATTGACTCTGTACCGTAACACCCTGTATATAGTCTCCACATTGACTCTGTACCGGTACCCCCTGTATATAGCCTCCACATTGACTCTGGACAGGTACCCCCTGTATATAGCCTCCACATTGACTCTGGACCGGTACCCCCTGTATATAGCCTCCACATTGACTCTGTACCGTAACACCCTGTATATAGCCTCCACATTGACTCTGTACCGTAACACCCTGTATATAGCCTCCACATTGACTCTGTACCGTAACACCCTGTATATAGCCTACACTTTGACTCTGTACCGTAACACCCTGTATATAGCCTCCACATTGACTCTGTACCATAACACCCTGTATATAGCCTCCACATTGACTCTGTACCATAACACCATGTATATAGCCTCCACATTGACTCTGTACCGGTACCCCCTGTATATAGCCTCCACATTGACTCTGTACCGTAACACCCTGTATATAGTCTCCACATTGACTCTGTACCGGTACCCCCTGTATATAGCCTCCACATTGACTCTGGACAGGTACCCCCTGTATATAGCCTCCACATTGACTCTGGACCAGTACCCCCTGTATATAGCCTCCACATTGACTCTGTACCGTAACACCCTGTATATAGCCTCCACATTGACTCTGTACCGTAACACCCTGTATATAGCCTCCACATTGACTCTGTACCGTAACACCCTGTATATAGCCTACACTTTGACTCTGTACCGTAACACCCTGTATATAGTCTCCACATTGACTCTGTACCGGTACCCCCTGTATATAGTCTCCACATTGACTCTGTACCGTAACACCCTGTATATAGTCTCCACATTGACTCTGTACTGGTACCCCCTGTATATAGTCTCCACATTGACTCTGTACCGGTACCCCCTGTATATAGCCTCCACATTGACTCTGTACCGGTACCCCCTGTATATAGCCTCCACATTGACTCTGTACCGTAACACCCTGTATATAGCCTCCACATTGACTCTGTACCATAACACCCTGTATATAGCCTCCACATTGACTCTGTACCATAACACCATGTATATAGTCTCCACATTGACTCTGTACCATAACACCCTGTATATAGCCTCCACATTGACTCTGTACCATAACACCCTGTATATAGCCTCCACATTGACTCTGTACCATAACACCCTGTATATAGTCTCCACATTGACTCTGTACCGGTACCCCCTGTATATAGTCTCCACATTGACTCTGTACCGTAACACCCTGTATATAGCCTCCACATTGACTCTGTACCGTAATACCCTGTATATAGCCTCCACATTGACTCTGTACCGGTACCCCCTGTATATAGCCTCCACATTGACTCTGTACCGTAACACCCTGTATATAGCCTCCACATTGACTCTGTACCGGTACCCCCTGTATATAGCCTCCACATTGACTCTGTACCGTAACACCCTGTATATAGCCTCCACATTGACTCTGTACCGTAACACCCTGTATATAGCCTCCACATTGACTCTGTACCGTAACACCCTGTATATAGCCTCCACATTGACTCTGTACCGTAACACCCTGTATATAGTCTCCACATTGACTCTGTACCGTACCCCCTGTATATAGCCTCCACATTGACTCTGTACCGTAACACCCTGTATATAGCCTCCACATTGACTCTGTACCGTAACACCCTGTGTATAGCCTCCACATTGACTCTGTACCGGTACCCCCTGTATATAGCCTCCACATTGACTCTGTACCGGTACCCCCTGTATATAGCCTCCACATTGACTCTGTACCGTAACACCCTGTATATAGCCTCCACATTGACTCTGTACCATAACACCCTGTATATAGCCTCCACATTGACTCTGTACCATAACACCATGTATATAGTCTCCACATTGACTCTGTACCATAACACCCTGTATATAGCCTCCACATTGACTCTGTACCATAACACCCTGTATATAGCCTCCACATTGACTCTGTACCATAACACCCTGTATATAGTCTCCACATTGACTCTGTACCGGTACCCCCTGTATATAGTCTCCACATTGACTCTGTACCGTAACACCCTGTATATAGCCTCCACATTGACTCTGTACCGTAATACCCTGTATATAGCCTCCACATTGACTCTGTACCGTAACACCCTGTATATAGCCTACACTTTGACTCTGTACCGTAACACCCTGTATATAGTCTCCACATTGACTCTGTACCGGTACCCCCTGTATATAGTCTCCACATTGACTCTGTACCGTAACACCCTGTATATAGTCTCCACATTGACTCTGTACTGGTACCCCCTGTATATAGTCTCCACATTGACTCTGTACCGGTACCCCCTGTATATAGCCTCCACATTGACTCTGTACCGGTACCCCCTGTATATAGCCTCCACATTGACTCTGTACCGTAACACCCTGTATATAGCCTCCACATTGACTCTGTACCATAACACCCTGTATATAGCCTCCACATTGACTCTGTACCATAACACCATGTATATAGTCTCCACATTGACTCTGTACCATAACACCCTGTATATAGCCTCCACATTGACTCTGTACCATAACACCCTGTATATAGCCTCCACATTGACTCTGTACCATAACACCCTGTATATAGTCTCCACATTGACTCTGTACCGGTACCCCCTGTATATAGTCTCCACATTGACTCTGTACCGTAACACCCTGTATATAGCCTCCACATTGACTCTGTACCGTAATACCCTGTATATAGCCTCCACATTGACTCTGTACCGGTACCCCCTGTATATAGCCTCCACATTGACTCTGTACCGGTACCCCCTGTATATAGCCTCCACATTGACTCTGTACCGTAACACCCTGTATATAGCCTCCACATTGACTCTGTACCGTAACACCCTGTATATAGCCTCCACATTGACTCTGTACCGTAACACCCTGTATATAGCCTCCACATTGACTCTGTACCGTAACACCCTGTATATAGTCTCCACATTGACTCTGTACCGTACCCCCTGTATATAGCCTCCACATTGACTCTGTACCGTAACACCCTGTATATAGCCTCCACATTGACTCTGTACCGTAACACCCTGTGTATAGCCTCCACATTGACTCTGTACCGTAACACCCTGTATATAGCCTCCACATTGACTCTGTACCGGTACCCCCTGTATATAGCCTCCACATTGACTCTGTACCGTAACACCCTGTATATAGCCTCCACATTGACTCTGTACCGTAACACCCTGTATATAGCCTCCACATTGACTCTGTACCGGTACCCCCTGTATATAGCCTCCACATTGACTCTGTACCGGTACCCCCTGTATATAGCCTCCACATTGACTCTGTACCGTAACACCCTGTATATAGCCTCCACATTGACTCTGTACCGTAACACCCTGTATATAGCCTCCACATTGACTCTGTACCGTAACACCCTGTATATAGCCTCCACATTGACTCTGTACCGGTACCCCCTGTATATAGCCTCCACATTGACTCTGTACCGTAACACCCTGTATATAGCCTCCACATTGACTCTGTACCGTAACACCCTGTATATAGCCTCCACATTGACTCTGTACTGGTACCCCCTGTATATAGTCTCCACATTGACTCTGTACCGGTACCCCCTGTATATAGTCTCCACATTGACTCTGTACCGGTACCCCCTGTATATAGTCTCCACATTGACTCTGTACCGTAACACCCTGTATATAGCCTCCACATTGACTCTGTACCGTAACACCCTGTATATAGCCTCCACATTGACTCTGTACTGGTACCCCCTGTATATAGCCTCCACATTGACTCTGTACCGGTACCCCCTGTATATAGTCTCCACATTGACTCTGTACCGTACCCCCTGTATATAGCCTCCACATTGACTCTGTACCGTAACACCCTGTATATAGCCTCCACATTGACTCTGTACCGTAACACCCTGTGTATAGCCTCCACATTGACTCTGTACCGTAACACCCTGTATATAGCCTCCACATTGACTCTGTACTGGTACCCCCTGTATATAGCCTCCACATTGACTCTGTACCGGTACCCCCTGTATATAGTCTCCACACTGACTCTGTACCGGTACCCCCTGTATATAGTCTCCACATTGACTCTGTACCGGTACGCCCTGTATATAGCCTCCACATTGACTCTGTACCGGTACCCCCTGTATATAGTCTCCACATTGACTCTGTACCGGTACGCCCTGTATATAGCCTCCACATTGACTCTGTACCGGTACCCCCTGTATATAGCCTCCACATTGACTCTGTACCGGTACCCCCTGTATATAGCCTCCACATTGACTCTGTACCGTAACACCCTGTATATAGCCTCCACATTGACTCTGTACCGTAACACCCTGTATATAGCCTCCACATTGACTCTGTACCGGTACCCCCTGTATATAGCCTCCACATTGACTCTGTACCGGTACCCCCTGTATATAGCCTCCACATTGACTCTGTACCATAACACCCTGTATATAGTCTCCACATTGACTCTGTACCGGTACCCCCTGTATATAGCCTCCACATTGACTCTGGACAGGTACCCCCTGTATATAGCCTCCACATTGACTCTGGACCGGTACCCCCTGTATATAGCCTCCACATTGACTCTGTACCGTAACACCCTGTATATAGCCTCCACATTGACTCTGTACCGTAACACCCTGTATATAGCCTCCACATTGACTCTGTACCGTAACACCCTGTATATAGCCTACACTTTGACTCTGTACCGTAACACCCTGTATATAGTCTCCACATTGACTCTGTACCGGTACCCCCTGTATATAGTCTCCACATTGACTCTGTACCGTAACACCCTGTATATAGTCTCCACATTGACTCTGTACTGGTACCCCCTGTATATAGTCTCCACATTGACTCTGTACCGGTACCCCCTGTATATAGCCTCCACATTGACTTGCTTATGCAAGAATGGGCTGCCATCAGTCAGGATGTGGCCCAGAAGTTTACTGACAGTATGCCAGGGTGGATTGCAGAGGTCTTGAAAAAGAAGGATCAACACAGCAAATATTGACTCTTTGCATCAACTTCATGTAATTGTCAATAAAAGCCTTTGACACTTTTGAAATTCTTGTAATTATACTTCAGTATTCCATAGTAACATCTGACAAAAATATCTAAAGACACTGAGGCAGCAGACTTTGTGGAAATAAATAGTTGTGTCATTCTCAAAACTATTGGCCACGACCGTACAGTATTCAGAATGTATTCTATCCTAAATAAATGTACAGTATTGACCATGTATCATTAGTGGTATGATGACGTGGAAATTGGGATGTTGCCACATTGACTCTGTACCGTAACACCCTGTATATAGCCTCCACATTGACTCTGTACCATAACACCCTGTATATAGTCTCCACATTGACTCTGTACCGGTACCCCCTGTATATAGTCTCCACATTGACTCTGTACCGTAATACCCTGTATATAGCCTCCACATCGACTCTGTACTGGTATCCCCTGTATATAGCCTCCACATTGACTCTGTACCGGTACCCCTGTATATAGCCTCCACATTGACTCTGTACCGGTACCCCTGTATATAGCCTCCACATTGACTCTGTACCGGTACCCCCTGTATATAGTCTTGTTATTGTTATGTTACTTTTTATTATTTTTTACTTTAGTTTATTTGGTAAATGTTTTCTTAACTCTATTTCTTGAACTGCATGGTTGGTTAAGGGCTTGTAAGTCAGCATTTCACGGTAAGGTCTACTACACCTGTTGTGTTCGGACCATGTGACATACCATTAGATAGGAGTGTTGTAGACATACAGGAAAGAATCCTGATTTTATTTCAAGTCATTAAGTGACAGAGACTAGAGACACATAATCATCAAATCAAGAGATACCTGAACACAATTGTAGAGAAGACTAAATGCCAAATGGCACCCTATTCCCCCATGTAGTGCACTACTTTTGACCAGAGCCCCATGGGAATGTAGTGCACTACTTTTGACCAGAGCCCCATGGGAATGTAGTGTACTACTTTTGACCAGAGCCCCATGGGAATGTAGTGCACTACTTTTGACCAGAGCCCCATGGGAATGTAGTGCACTACTTTTGACCAGAGCCCCATGGGAATGTAGTGCACTACTTTTGACCAGAGCCCCATGGGAATGTAGTGCACTACTTTTGACCAGAGCCCCATGGGAATGTAGTGCACTACTTTTGACCAGAGCCCCATGGGAATGTAGTAGAGGTCGACCGATTATGATATTTCGATAGCGATACAGATTGGAGGACAAAAAAAGCTGATGCCGATTTATTTGTAATAATGACAATTACAACAATACTGAATGAACACTTATTTTAACTTAATATAATACATCAATAAAATCAATTTAGCCTCAAATAAATAATGAAACATGTTCAATTTGGTTTAAATTATGCAAAAACAAAGTGTTGGAGAAGAAAGTAAAAGTGCAATATGTGCCATGTAAGAAAGCTAAAGTTTCAGGTCCTTGCTCAGAATGAGCATGAGAACATATGAAAGCTGGTGGTTCCTTTTAACATGAGTCTTCAATATTCCCAGGTAAGAAGTTTTAAGTTGTAGTTATTATAGGAATTATAGGACTATTTCTCTCTATACGATTTGTATTTTATATAACCTTTGACTATTGGATGTTCTTATTGGCACTTTAGTATTGCCAGTGTAACAGTGTTGCTTCTGTCCCTCTCCTCACTCCTACCTGGGCTCGAACCAGGAAAACAACGACAACAGCCACCCTCGAAGCAGCGTTACCCATGCAGAGCAAGGGGAACAACTACTCCAAGTCTGAGCGAGTGACGTTTGAAACGCTATTAGCGCGCACCCCACTAACTAGCCAGCCATTTCACATCGTTACACCAGCCCAATCTCAGGGAGTTGATAGGCTTGAAGTCATAAAAGGCAGAGCTGCTGGCAAAATACACGAAAGTGCTGTTTGAATGAATGCTTATGAGCCTAATGGTGCCTACCACCGCTCAGTCAGACTGCTCTATCAAATCGTAGACTTAATTATAACATAATAACACACAGAAATACGAGCCTTAGGTCATTAATATGGCCGAATCCGGAAACTATCATCTCGAAAACAAGACGTTTATTCTTTCAGTGAAATACGGGACCGTTCCGTATTTATCTAACGGGTGGCATCCATCAGTCTAAATATACCTGTTACATTGCACAACCTTCAATGTTATGTCATAATTACGTACAATTCTGGAAAATTAGTTCGCAATGAGCCAGGCGGCCCAAACTGTTGCATATACCCTGACTCTGCGTGCAATGAACGCAAGAGAAGTGACACAATTTCACCTGGTTAATATTGCCTGCTAACCTGGATTTCCTTTAGCTAAATATGCAGGTTTAAAAATGATACACTTCTGTGTGTTGATTTTAAGAAAGGCATTGATGTTTATGGTTAGGTACACGGTGGAGCAGCGACAGTCCTTTTTCACGAATGCGCACTGCATCGATAAACTAGTAATAGATAAACTAGTAATATCATCAACCATGTGTAGTTATAACTAGTGATTATGATTGATTAAGTTTAATGCTAGCTAGCAACTTACCTTGGCTTCTTACTGCATGCGCGTAACAGGCAGGCTCATCGTGAGGCAGGTGGATAGAGCGTTGGGACTAGTTAACCATAAGGTTGCAACATTGAATCTCTGAGCTGAACAAGGTAAAAATCTGCCGTTCTGCCCCTCAACAAGGCAGTTAACCCACTGCTCCTAGACCAGTTAACCCACTGCTCCTAGGCCAGTTACCCCACTGTTCCTAGGCCAGTTACCCCACTGTTCCTAGGCCAGTTACCCCACTGTTCCTAGGCCAGTTACCCCACTGTTCCTAGACCAGTTACCCCACTGTTCCTAGACCAGTTACCCCACTGTTCCTAGACCAGTTACCCCACTGTTCCTAGACCAGTTACCCCACTGTTCCTAGACCAGTTAACCCACTGTTCCTAGACCAGTTAACCCACTGTTCCTAGACCAGTTAACCCACTGTTCCTAGGCCAGTTAACCCACTGTTCCTAGGCCAGTTAACCCACTGTTCCTAGGCCAGTTAACCCACTGTTCCTAGGCCAGTTAACCCACTGCTCCTAGGCCAGTTAACCCACTGTTCCTAGACCAGTTAACCCACTGTTCCTAGACCAGTTAACCCACTGTTCCTAGACCAGTTAACCCACTGTTCCTAGACCAGTTAACCCACTGTTCCTAGACCAGTTAACCCACTGTTCCTAGACCAGTTAACCCACTGTTCCTAGACCAGTTAACCCACTGTTCCTAGAGCAGTTAACCCACTGTTCCTAGGCCAGTTAACCCACTGTTCCTAGGCCAGTTAACCCACTGTTCCTAGGCCAGTTAACCCACTGTTCCTAGGCCAGTTAACCCACTGTTCCTAGGCCAGTTAACCCACTGTTCCTAGGCCAGTTAACCCACTGTTCCTAGGCCAGTTAACCCACTGTTCCTAGGCCAGTTAACCCACTGTTCCTAGGCCAGTTAACCCACTGTTCCTAGGCCAGTTAACCCACTGTTCCTAGGCCAGTTAACCCACTGTTCCTAGGCCAGTTAACCCACTGTTCCTAGACCAGTTAACCCACTGTTCCTAGAGCAGTTAACCCACTGTTCCTAGGCCAGTTAACCCACTGTTCCTAGACCAGTTAACCCACTGTTCCTAGGCCAGTTAACCCACTGTTCCTAGGCCAGTTAACCCACTGTTCCTAGGCCAGTTAACCCACTGTTCCTAGGCCAGTTAACCCACTGTTCCTAGGCCAGTTAACCCACTGTTCCTAGGCCAGTTAACCCACTGTTCCTAGGCCAGTTAACCCACTGTTCCTAGGCCAGTTAACCCACTGTTCCTAGGCCAGTTAACCCACTGTTCCTAGGCCAGTTAACCCACTGTTCCTAGGCCAGTTAACCCACTGTTCCTAGGCCAGTTAACCCACTGTTCCTAGACCAGTTAACCCACTGTTCCTAGACCAGTTAACCCACTGCTCCTAGACCAGTTAACCCACAGCTCCTAGACCAGTTAACCCACTGCTCCTAGACCAGTTAACCCACTGCTCCTAGACCAGTTAACCCACTGTTCCTAGACCAGTTAACCCACTGTTCCTAGACCAGTTAACCCACTGTTCCTAGACCAGTTAACCCACTGTTCCTAGACCAGTTAACCCACTGTTCCTAGACCAGTTAACCCACTGTTCCTAGACCAGTTAACCCACTGTTCCTAGACCAGTTAACCCACTGTTTCTAGGCCTTCATTGAAAATAAGAATGTTCTTAACTGACTTAAATAAAGGTTAAATAAAGGTGTAAAACATTTTATCTGTTTTAATCGGCGTCCAAAATGACAGATTTCCGATTGTTATTGAAAACTTGAAATCGGCCCAAATTAAAAAATCGGCCATTCCGATTAATCGGTCGACCTCTAGAATGTAGTGCACTACTTTTGACCAGAGTCCTATGGGAATGTTACCATAACTCCTAATGCAAAATAATACTATTCCCTGGGGGTGGGGGTCCAATGTAGTGCACCATATATGGAATAGGGTGGAATTTGGGAGTCCGCTTTATTCTCTCATCACAAAATGAAATTGTTATGAGAAGAGTCCGTCTAAACCTAACTAAAACTAAACTCTGAACTACACAGTCCAAATATCACACCACACAGCCCAACGTTACACTCAAAAGAACCTAAAACAGAAATGAATCTGTCCATCTGTCGTAACCCTTAGTGACCTGCCTCGCAACATGAAGACCCAAAGTGGCCCTGGTTCAAAGAAATAAACCCACTGCACTACCCACCATCCTTGCATACTTTACTGAGCTATTATATGATCCCAAATGGCACCCTATTCACTAAAAAGCACACTATTTTTTAAAACCAGGTTCCAGTAGTGCAATATAAAGTGAATAGGATGCCATTTGGGATACGGAGTAGTCTAACGCTGATGGAACCACAAGCTAACATCACAGCTAACACTTCCACATTGCCTTCACTGCTTTAACTAATTCATGGGGAAAAAGCTTCTCGCTAGTTCTCTCTTCCTCCCACCTCTCTTCTTCCTCCTCCCTTCTCAGGAGCAGAGCTAGGAGGAGGAATAATGATCAGACTATCTGGCTGCTTAGCCACTGGGCTGTGGCCCAAATGACAATCCCTATAAAGTCCTGCTCAGAAGTAGTGCACTATATAGGGAAGAGGGTTTAGGGTGGCATTTAAGATGCACGGTGGTCTCATTGAGAGTCAATGGGGCCTGGAAGCCCTGGTGAACATAACTCTTCAAGCCTCCACAGCCCTGTCTGATCCCCAGACCCCCTCCACAGCCCTGTCTGATCCCCAGACCCCCTCCACAGCCCTGTCTGATCCCCAGACCCCCTCCACAGCCCTGTCTGATCCCCAGACCCCCTCCACAGCCCTGTCTGATCCCCAGACCCCCTCCACAGCCCTGTCTGATCCCCAGACCCCCTCCACAGCCTCACTGTGACCTATCACACACACAGAGTGTGTATGTCAGCTAATTTAATGAGTCTCACTCACTGACTGTGTGTGTGTGTGTGTGTGTGTGTGTGTGTGTGTGTGTGTGTGTGTGTGTGTGTGTGTGTGTGTGTGTGTGTGTGTGTGTGTGTGTGTGTGTGTGTGTGTGTGTGTGTCTGTAGCCCCCTGGGCTAGTGTTACGTATTAAACCAGAAGGCTGGGAGAGAATGATTCCCTTCTCTCTATTAGCTTTGCTGCATCCAGCGAGGCATGCAAGACCTCATTCACCTGGTTAACAACAAGACCTCATTCAGATTACTCTTTATAACCTGGTTAACAACAAGACCTCATTCAGATTACTCTTTATAACCTGGTTAACAACAAGACCTCATTCAGATTACTCTTTATAACCTGGTTAACAACAGGGGGAAATAAAACATTTATTCAGTTTATAATTAAGTATAAAGTGCTAACGACACGATAATATCAAACTTTTATTAGATAAGCAGAGAATACATTGAGAATGAAAAAAAATAATCAATTTCTCTTTTATTTTATATATTTTTTTAAATCAAAAAGCTAAAACTAAAACATTTATCAAAAAAAACCTCCATGGAGAAAAGATAAATTTCCAAATGCTCTCCAGTTATTGCTTGAGTCAAGAGTAATAAAGTGATAGATGTGTTTGCATTGGGTGGAAAGGCCTCATCTGATCTGCCGTATCATCGTATACCGTATCATATCATATACGACACATAGCGGAAATACCATTCCAACACCCTCCCCACCATCCACGCAATCATAAAACATGGTAGAAAGACATTGTATAAAAATACACAGGGGATCTCGCGTCACAGGTTGGGGTCGGGGGGGTTCAAATAAGAGGGTCAAGGGTCAAAATAATTTGTTTGAACAGAATTAGATTTTTACAATATCAATGAAATCCACCCATCTTATACCAACACTGGAATAAAATCAAATGAAATAGAAATGCCCTTTACTTGGTCTAGTTGCTGCTGCCCCCCCCCACCCACCCACCCACCCAAATCACCTTATTTTCCAGTAGAGACCTTATCACCTTATTTTCCAGTAGAGAAGTTATACAGGAGGCTAGAGACTTTATCAGAATGCAGTTGTTTGAATGAAAACAAAGAGACTGGTAGAGAAAGAGTGAGCTTAAGGGCCTCTGTGTGTGTGTGTGTGTGTGTGTGTGTGTGTGTGTGTGTGTGTGTGTGTGTGTGTGTGTGTGTGTGTGTGTGTGTGTGTGTGTGTGTGTGTGTGTGTAGTGTTCAACCTTAGCGAGCCTGCATAGCAACACCACATCAAACTAGACAGCTGACTAGGCCAGGGAAGGAAATAAGAAATGCATTCACCCCGCCCCTCCACCGAAAAAAAAAATGCACCCTTTCTTTTTTTGACTAGTTTAAAAAAAGAAGCTCCAACCGTCTACACATTACAGTTGATCTAGCCAGCTCCATCAGCATCTCAACCTTCTAGCTCCTCCACCTCTCACCACACTGACTGACTGCCTGCTCCATCTCCTCTCACCACACTGACTGACTGCCTGCTCCATCTCTAGATGCTATCCATGGCTTTGAACTCGCTGAGGGCCTGGACAGGGTTGATGTGTTTCTTGTGGGATGACCTCTTGACCTAAGAGAAGAGATGATAATATTTTATTGTATGTTCTCACAGAAATGTGTCCTGCATCATTAAATCCAGCAGCATAAAACCCTGTATCTAACGGTTGGTTTGCCTCTGAAGCTAAGCAGGGTCGGTCCTGGTCAGTCCCTGGATAGGAGAACAGATGCTGCTGGAAGTGGTGCTGGAAGGCCAATAGGAGGCACTCTTTCCTATGGTCTAAAATAAAATATCCCAATGCCCCCAGGGCAGTGATTGTGATTGACACTGGCCTGTGTAAGGTGCCGTCTTTCAGATGGGACATTAAACGGGTGTCCTGACTCTCTGTGGTCACTAAAAATCCCATGGTACTTATCGTAAGAGTAGGGGTGTTAACCCCGGTGTCCTGGCTAAATTCCCAATCTGGCCCTCACGGTCACTTAATCATCCCCCAGCTTCTAATTGGCTCATTCATCCCCCTTCTCTCCCCTGCAACTATTTCCCAGGTCGTTGATGAGAATATGTTCTCAGTCAATTTACCTGTGGGGGGAAGGGGGGGGGGTGACCAGTTTAGAGGAGATTTAACTTGATTCACATTACCTTGTTGTTGGATCCATCTTCCTGTTTCTCTCTCTTGACCAGAGGTTTCTTCTCTGGGGCTTTCATCTTCCAGGAGATAGCAGGCATGTTGAGGGACTGCATGGCCATGGACTTCTGGTACTTAGTGGAGGCCACGTAGCTCGCCTTGACCGTGGACACCACCGTATTCATCAGGTTCTTAGCTGCCTGGATCAGAGACATGGCACTGTCCACCTGGTGGGAGGAGGGAGGGAGGAAATAGGGAAGGGAGGGGAGGAGATAGAGAGGAGACAAGGGAGGAAGGAAGGGAGGGGAGAGGTGGGGGGGGGGATAGAGAGGAGACAAGGGAGGAAGGAAGGGAGGGGAGAGGTAGGGGGGGGGGGATAGAGAGGAGACAAGGTTAGCCAGTGCTTGAGGTAGAAGTTGTCCTCTTAAACCACAGCTCCAGGATCAGATAACTATCTCCCAGGATAACTTTGGGAACATTATACAGTAGAAACATATAGATGCATCCCAAATGACCCGTGGTGAAAAGTAGTGCACTATTATCGGCATTAGGGTGCAATTTGGGAGCACATTATATCTGACCCCAGATCAGCAGTTAGAGACAACCTGTATTTCCACCTGTCATGTTTCCCACCACCACCCTCACTGATCAGAGGGACACCGAGTTCATATGATCCTATGTGTCTGGCTTTAGCCAATGTCTCAGGCTACATCCCCAATGGCCTCCTATTCCCTATATAGTGCACTACTTTTGACTAGGGCACATAGGTCAAGAAGGCCTAAGGCTCTGGGTCAAAAGTAGTGCAACTATAATAGGGAATAGGTTGGTGTTTGGGCTGCAGCCTGAGTGTTACTGTACTGTATCTGAAGGTTGGGAATACCTGGCTCTCTAGGAATGCTTGGGAAACCTCCTGTAAAAGGGAAAAGGGAGAGAGGGAACTTGAATGTTAATAGTTGGAACTGTAGAAGTCAAGTGCAACATGATGGAGCCTCGGGGTAAAGGTTTCAGAGCAGGACAAGGTCGCAGCCGGGTGACTGTTGTACATCCAGCAGATTGACCATGTGGTGAACAGGGTATAACTGAATAACATGCAGCAGATTGACCATGTGGTGAACAGGGTATAACTGAATAACATGCAGCAGATTGACCATGTGGTGAACAGGGTATAACTGAATAACATGCAGCAGATTGACCATGTGGTGAACTGGGTATACCATGCAGCAGATTGACCATGTGGTGAACAGGGTATACCATGCAGCAGATTGACCATGTGGTGAACAGGGTATAACTGAATAACATGCAGCAGATTGACCATGTGGTGAACAGGGTATAACTGAATAACATGCAGCAGATTGACCATGTGGTGAACTGGGTATACCATGCAGCAGATTGACCATGTGGTGAACAGGGTATACCATGCAGCAGATTGACCATGTGGTGAACAGGGTATAACTGAATAACATGCAGCAGATTGACCATGTGGTGAACAGGGCATAACATGCAGCAGATTGACCATGTGGTGAACAGGGTATACCATGCAGCAGATTGACCATGTGGTGAACAGGGTATAACTGAATAACATGCAGCAGATTGACAATGTGGTGAACAGGGTATGAACAGTACCAGGGTTGTGCTCCAAATGGTACCTAATTCCATACATATTTTGCCCTCAGAACAGCCTCAATTAAAAATCGGGGAACGGACTCTACAAGGTGCAGAGGCATAAAAATGGCCAACATCCCGAGGTATTCCTTTAAGCCAGTAATTAAACTACTGGGAGAAGTGACGGTATTTTGGGACACTAGTCTCTTAACAAGAAAACAGGAAAAAGAAAAAAGGGAAGCCTTTATATAAAATGTTTGTGTCCAAAATGACACCCTATTTTCTATTTAGTGCACTACTTTTAACCAGAGCCCTATGAGCCCTGGTCAAAAAGTAGTGGTGTCACTACAGAGAATAGGGTGTCGTTTGGGACTTTTATAATACTGTTATTATTTCTTTCATCTTATTTATTTATTCTGCATCAAACACCGGCTGTAAATCATTAGTTAATGGGAAGCTATTTATTGGGTTATTAAGTTTAAATTCAGCTATTCAATGAGGCCAGGAAAGATTAAATTACAGTTTTGCTTTGAAATTGACAAAAGCAACCTGTGGATAAATTCAGAGCAAATTTATAACTGAAAGGAGGATGAAACTTGTATTTAAAAAATATATATATATGACTCACTAAAGAGTAAAAGATATTTGTTCAGTTTGGTTGGGTTGAGCGTCTGCTAAATGACTTAAATGTAAATGTAAGTGGCACCCTATTCCCTATGTAGTACACTACTATAGACCAGAGCCCTATTCCCTATGTAGTACACTACTATAGACCAGAGCCCTATTCCCTATGTAGTACACTACTATAGACCAGAGCCCTATTCCCTATATAGTACACTACTATAGACCAGAGCCCTATTCCCTATATAGTGCACTACTTTAGACCAGAGCCCTATTCCCTATGTAGTACACTACTTTAGACCAGAGATATGACTTCTCATATCAAGGAAGGAAATCTAGGTGAAAATATTACCTTCGTTATTAAATGTTGAGTTGTTTCAAAAAAGGTCAGACTGTCTACTTTAACACACCGACACAAATGGCCCCCTATTCCCTATGTAGTACACTACTTTAGACCAGAGCCCTATTCCCTATGTAGTACACTACTTTAGACCAGAGATATGACTTCTCATATCAAGGAAGGAAATCTAGGTGAAAATATTACCTTCGTTATTAAATGTTGAGTTGTTTCAAAAAAGGTCAGACTGTCTACTTTAACACACCGACACAAATGGCCCCCTATTCCCTATGTAGTGCACTACTTTAGACCAGAGCCCTATTCCCTATATAGTGCACTACTATAGACCAGAGCCCTATTCCCCATGTAGTACACTACTTTAGACCACAGTAGTATGGGCTCTGGTCAAAAGAGGGGCACTATATACGAAATAGGGTGCCATTTGGAACATTTTCCTAGGTTACCATGAGGTAACAGAATGTAGATGAACCCCTAGGTTACCATGAGGTAACGGAATGTAGATGAACCCCTAGGTTACCATGAGGTAAGAGAATGTAGATGAACCCCTAGGTTACCATGAGGTAAGAGAATGTAGATGAACCCCTAGGTTACCATGAGGTAACAGAATGTAGATGAACCCCTAGGTTACTATGAGGTAACAGAATGTAGATGAACCCCTAGGTTACTATGAGGTAACAGAATGTAGATGAACCCCTAGGTTACCATGAGGTAACAGAATGTAGATGAACCCCTAGGTTACTATGAGGTAACAGAATGTAGATGAACCCCTAGGTTACCATGAGGTAAGAGAATGTAGATGAACCCCTAGGTTACCATGAGGTAACAGAATGTAGATGAACCCCTAGGTTACCATGAGGTTACTGAAAGCTAGACTAATGTAGATGGAAGTTAGATGTTTTGTATTGGAGCACATTTACATGGTAGGTTATCTAACGTGATAATAATTTTTAAAATGAATGTATCGGTTCCCACTTAATTTACAGTGTTCTTTATTGATAATTTGGTACCAGGTAGTTAGCAATTTGGCAAAATTAATTACAATAATGGGTTTCCCATTTCCCAGGCTAACAAGGCAGATCAATGCGTTACCCATTTCCCAGGCTAACAAGGCAGATCAGTGCGTGACCCATTTCCCAGGCAGATTAATGCGTTACCCATTTCCCAGGCTAACAAGGCAGATCAATCGGTTTCCCATTTCCCAGGCTAACAAGGCAGATCAATGCGTTACCCATTTCCCAGGCTAACAAGGCAGATCAAAGTGGTAGCCATTTCTTATCAATCAGCGTTAATTCTCACACACAGTTCTCTAAAACAGATGGAACAGTAGAGAGAAGGCCAGGTGCGAGTCAGAAGAGCCCCGGGTGGGATTTGAACCCATGCCTACTGTTATGCGTGTACCGCGGTCAGCGGCTCTAGAACCAGGACACAGCATGTAGTGTTAGTATCACAGTGTAAAGCTAGACTACACAGCATGTATAGTGTTCGTAACACAGTGTAAAGCTAGACTACACAGCATGTAGTGTTATTAACACAGTGTAAAGCTAGACTACACAGCATGTATAGTGTTATTAACACAGTGTAAAGCTAGACTACACAGCACGTATAGTGTAATTAACACAGTGTAAAGCTAGACTACAGAGCATGTATAGTGTAATTAACACAGTGTAAAGCTAGACTACACAGCATGTATAGTGTAATTAACACAGTGTAAAGCTAGACTACACAGCATGTAGTGTTATTAACACAGTGTAAAGCTAGACTACACAGCATGTAGTGTTATTAACACAGTGTAAAGCTAGACTACACAGCATGTAGTGTTATTAACACAGTGTAAAGCTAGACTACACAGCATGTATAGTGTAATTAACACAGTGTAAAGCTAGACTACACAGCATGTATAGTGTAATTAACACAGTGTAAAGCTAGACTACACAGCATGTAGTGTTATTAACACAGTGTACAGCTAGACTACACAGCATGTAGTGTTCGTAACACAGTTGGCCACATGTATGTATAGTGTAAGTAACAATAAATAATTTAAAAAATGAAAAGCTGAAATGTCTTGAGTCAATATGTATTCAACCCCGTTGTTATTACAAGCCGAAATAAGTTCAGGAGTAAAAATGTGCTTAACTCACATAATAAGTTGCATGGACTCACTCTGTACGCAATAATAGTGTTTAACAACTACTTAATCCGTGTACCCTAGACATACAATTATCTGTAAGGTCCCTCAGGCGAGCAGTGAATATCAAACAGATTCAACCACAAAGACCAGGGAGGTTTTCCAAGGCCTCACAAAGAAGGGCACTCATTGGTAGAGGGGTAAAAATTAGGAAAAAGCAGACCTTGAATATCCCTTTGAGCATGGTGAAGTTATTAATTCTACTTTGGATGGTGTATCAATGCACCCAGTCACTATAAAGATATACAGGCATCAAACCCAACTCAGCTGCCGGAGAGGAAGAAAACCACTCGGGAATTTCACCATGAGGCCAATAATGACTAAAACAGTTAAGAGTAAACAGTCCCGAGCAGTGCAGCAGTTTAAGGCACTGAATCGCAGTGTTGCAGTGCCATCAAAGCCTGGTACTCGTATCACAACCAGCAGTGACCGGGAGTCCGATAGATAGCACAATTGGCCCAGTGTCGTCCAGGTTAGGGGAGGGTTTGGCCGGGGGCGCTTTACTTGGCTCATCGCGCTCTAATGACTCCTTGTGACGGGTCTGCAAGCTGACTTGGTCGTCAGTTGATCGGTGTCTCCTAGCGTCCAGGTTAATCGGGCACCTGCAAGCTGACTTGGTCGTCAGTTGATCGGTGTCTCCTAGCGTCCAGGTTAATCGGGCACCTGCAAGCTGACTTGGTCGTCAGTTGATCTGTGTTTCCTAGCGTTCAATCGAGTGGGTGTTAAGACACATGACTGGACCTTCACCTCTCCGATCCCGTTGGGGAGTTACAGCGATGAGACAAGATCGTAAATGAATATCACGAAATTGGGGAGAAAAGGGAGGTACAAAATATAAATATATTATTAAAAAAACAGTTAAGAGGTTAATGGCTGTGATAGGAGAAAACCGAGGCTGAATCAGAAAACATTTCAAAACATGCATCCTGTTTGCAGGAAGGCACTAAAGTAAAACTGCAAAAACAAAATTGACAAAGAAATTAACTTTATGTCCTGAAACCCTAGTGTAATGTATAGGGCAAATCCAACAGAGTTCCACTTCATAAGAATGGTGGTGGCTGCATCATGTTATGGGTATGCTCATCAGCATTAAGGATTGGGGAGTTGTTTAGGATGAAAATAAACAATAGATTTAAGCACAGGCAGTCTGCTTTCCAACAAACACTTCCTTTCAGCAGGACAACAACCTAAAACACAAGGCCAAATATACACTGTTGCTTACCAAGACGACATTGAATGTTCCAGTGGCCTAGTTATAGTTTTGACTTAAATTGGCTTGACTATCTATGGCAAGACTTGAAAATGGCTGTCAAGCAATGATCAACAAGCAACTTGACGGAGGTCGAAGAATTTAAAAAAATAATAATGTGCAAATAATGTACAATCCAGGTGTGCAAAACTCTTAAGAGACTTACCTGGCTCTAACCACTAGACTACACATGTAAAGTGTTAGTAACAAAGCACATCAGTTCTTACCCCAGAGACCACGAGCTCTCCTCCCAGGTTCTGGACCTCTGCTTTGACCTTACTACAGATGTTGAGCTGGTGGCAGTACAGAGCAATACGCTGCAGGTAGGCCAACAGGTCCTGCTTACAGGCCGAGTCTGGACACTGGAGAGACCGAGAGAGAGAGATGGGGTTAGACTAGGACATACAGGCAGTCTGGACACTGGAGAGACCGAGAGAGAGAGAGAGAGAGAGAGAGGGTTAGACTAGGACATAAAGGCAGTCTGGACACTGGAGAGACAGAGAGAGAGACAGAGAGAGAGGGTTAGACTAGGACATAAAGGCAGTCTGGACACTGGAGAGACCGAGAGAGAGAGATGGGGTTAGACTAGAACATACAGGCAGAGTCTGGACACTGGAGAGACAGAGAGAGAGAGGGTTAGACTAGGACATAAAGGCAGTCTGGACACTGGAGAGAACGAGAGAGAGAGAGACAGACAGAGAGAGAGGGTTAGACTAGGACATAAAGGCAGTCTGGACACTGGAGAGACCGAGAGAGAGAGAGAGATGGGGTTAGATTAGGACATAAAGGCAGTCTGGACACTGGAGAGACCGAGAGAGAGAGAGACAGAGAGAGACCGAGAGAGAGAGAGACAGAGAGAGAGAGAGAGAGAGAGAGAGAGGGTTAGACTAGGACATAAAGGCAGTCTGGACACTGGAGAGACCGAGAGAGAGAGATGGGGTTAGACTAGAACATACAGGCAGAGTCTGGACACTGGAGAGACAGAGAGAGAGAGGGTTAGACTAGGACATAAAGGCAGTCTGGACACTGGAGAGACCGAGAGAGAGAGAGAGAGAGAGAGAGAGAGAGAGGGTTAGACTAGGACATAAAGGTAGTCTGGACACTGGAGAGACCGAGAGAGAGAGAGAGATGGGGTTAGACTAGGACATAAAGGCAGTCTGGACACTGGAGAGACCGAGAGAGAGAGATGGGGTTAGACTAGAACATACAGGCAGAGTCTGGACACTGGAGAGACAGAGAGAGAGAGGGTTAGACTAGGATATAAAGGCAGTCTGGACACTGGAGAGACCGAGAGAGAGAGAGAGACAGAGAGAGACAGAGAGAGAGGGTTAGACTAGGACATAAAGGCAGTCTGTGGTGGTAGTGGTGGCATTGATAGTAATGGTTGTAGTGGTAATGGTGGTGGCAGTGATAGTAATGGTTGTAGTGGTAATGGTGGTGGCAGTGATAGTAATGGTGGTGGCAGTGATAGTAATGGTTGTAGTGGTAATGGTGGTGGCAGTGATAGTAATGGTTGTAGTGGTAATGGTGGTGGCAGTGATAGTAATGGTTGTAGTGGTAATGGTGGTGGCAGTGATAGTAATGGTTATAGTGGTAATGGTGGTGGCAGTGATAGTAATGGTTGTAGTGGTAATGGTGGTGGCAGTGATAGTAATGGTTGTAGTGGTAGTGGTGGTGGCAGTGATAGTAATGGTTGTAGTGGTAATGGTAGTGGTTGTAGTGGTAGTGGTGGTGGCTGTGATAGTAATGGTTGTAGTGGTAGTGGTGGTGGCAGTGATAGTAATGGTTGTAGTAGTAATGGTGGTGGCAGTGATAGTAATGGTTGTAGTGGTAGTGGTGGTGGCAGTGATAGTAATGGTTGTAGTGGTAATGGTGGTGGCAGTGATAGTAATGGTTGTAGTGGTAATGGTGGTGGCAGTGATAGTAATGGTTGTAGTGGTAATGGTGGTGGCAGTGATAGTAATGGTTGTAGTGGTAATGGTGGTGGCAGTGATAGTAATGGTTGTAGTGGTAATGGTGGTGGCATTGATAGTAATGGTTGTAGTGGTAATGGTGGTGGCATTGATAGTAATGGTTGTAGTGGTAATGGTGGTGGCAGTGATAGTAATGGTTGTAGTGGTAATGGTAGTAGTTGTGATAAAGGTAGTGGTGGTGGCAGTATTAGTAATGGTTGTAGTGGTAATGGTGGTGGCAGTGATAGTAATGGTTGTAGTGGTAATGGTAGTGGTGGTGGTAAAGGTAGTGGTGGTGGCAGTGATAGTAATGGTTGTAGTGGTAATGGTGGTGGCAGTGATAGTAATGGTGGTGGCAGTGATAGTAATGGTTGTAGTGGTAATGGTGGTGGCAGTGATAGTAATGGTTGTAGTGGTAGTGGTGGTGGCAGTGATAGTAATCGTTGTAGTGGTAATGGTAGTAGTTGTGGTAAAGGTAGTGGTGGTGGCAGTATTAGTAATGGTTGTAGTGGTAATGGTGGTGGCAGTGATAGTAATGGTTGTAGTGGTAAGGGTAGTGGTGGTGGTAAAGGTAGTGGTGGTGGCAGTAATAGTAATGGTTGTGGTGGTGGTAAAGGTAGTGGTGGTGGCAGTAATAGTAATCGTGGTAGTGGCAGTAATAGTAATCGTTGTAGTGGCAGTGGCAGTAATAGTAATCGTTGTAGTGGCAGTGGCAGTAATAGTAATGGTTCTAGTGGTAATGGTGGTGGCAGTGATAGTAATGGTTGTAGTGGTAATGGTGGTGGCAGTGATAGTAATGGTTGTAGTGGTAATGGTGGTGGCAGTGATAGTAATGGTTCTAGTGGTAATGGTGGTGGCAGTGATAGTAATGGTTGTAGTGGTAATGGTGGTGGCAGTGATAGTAATGGTTGTAGTGGTAATGGTGGTGGCAGTGAAAGTAATGGTTGTAGTGGTAGTGGTGGTGGCAGTGATAGTAATGGTTGTAGTGGTAATGGTAGTAGTTGTGGTAAAGGTAGTGGTGGGACAAAACTAAGTGGTAAGTTCAGGAGAGAACTGTTTCTGTGTTGACACATTGTTTGCTGACTTAGGCCTACAACATAGTTACAATGCCATTTTACAATCCCACATTGGAAACATTTCACTTTTGTAAAAAAAAAATATATATAATAGTTTTGTTTCTGTGTTCTATTATCACGGTTGGCTAAACAGGAAACAGCAGACACCGCAATGCACCATGTGATGGCTGGTCTCAGCTTGAACAGGGTATTACTTACTCTCCTCCCTCCCTTCATCCATCTACCTTCCTCCTCCTCCTCTCCCTCTCCCTCTCCTCCATCCTCCTCCTCCATCTACCTTCCTCCTCCGCTCCCTCTCCTCCATCCATCTACCTTCCTCCTCCGCTCCCTCTCTTCCATCCATCTACCTTCCTCCTCCCTCTCCCTCTCTTCCATCCATCTACCTTCCTCCTCCTACGCCCTCTCCTCCTACGCCCTCCCCTCCTACGCCCTTCCCTCCTACGCCCTCCCCTCCTACGCCCTCCCCTCCTACGCCCTCCCTCCATTCTATGACCTCCTTCCTCTCTCCTCCCTGTCCTTGCGCTCCTATCCTTCCTCTCCCTCTTTTCTCTCTTCAGAAGCATTGCCAGGTCTTTCTGAGAGCCCTCTGCTAACTTAACTTCCCTCCTGCTCACCTGCTTCTAAACTGACAAATGGAAAAAAAATGTTGCTCTGAAATTAGCATAAGTACATGTTTTGCAGACAAAGAAATGACAGTGGATAAATAACCACTATTCCCGTCGGAAGAGCACAAACAAGGAGTGGGAGGACGGATACCATGTCTAGAGTTAAAATCCAAAATGGCACTATATTCCCTACAGAGTGGATTTTAAGAATAGTGAACTCATATATATATATATATATATATAGTACACTGGGTCTGTCAGTATACATCACTGAGATAAAGTACACTTGGTTCGTCAGTATACATCACTGAGATAAAGTACACTGGGTATAGGCTTTTAGATTTGGGTATGTCATTTTAGGAGGAAATTGAAAATAAGGGGTCTTCCCTTAAGAAGTTTTAATGTTACTGTATACAGGCCCATGTTCCTACTGTTACTGTATACAGGCCCATGTTCCTACTGTTACTGTATACGGGCCCATGTTCCTACTGTTACTGTAAACGGGCCCATGTTCCTACTGTTACTGTAAACGGGCCCATGTTCCTACTGTTACTGTATACAGGCCCATGTTCCTACTGTTACTGTATACAGGCCCATGTTCCTACTGTTACTGTAAACGGGCCCATGTTCCTACTGTTACTGTAAACGGGCCCATGTTCCTACTGTATGTACGGGCCCATGTTCCTACTGTTACCCCCATGTTCCTACTGTATACGGGCCCATGTTCCTACTGTTACTGTATACAGGCCCATGTTCCTACTGTTACTGTTCCTACTGTTACTGGGCCCATGTTCCTACTGTTACTGTATACGGGCCCATGTTCCTACTGTTACTGTATACTGTATACTGTATACAGGCCCATGTTCCTACTGTTACTGTATACGGGCCCATGTTCCTACTGTTACTGTATACGGGTTCCCATGTTCCTGTTACTGTATACTGTATACAGGCCCATGTTCCTACTGTTGTACTGTTCCTACTGTACGGGCCCATGTTCCTACTGTGTTCCTACTGTTACGGGCCCATGTTCCTACTGTTATACGGGCCCATGTTCCTACTGTTACTGTATACAGGCCCATGTTCCTACCCATGTTCCTACTGTTACTGTATACGGTTCCTACTGTTACCCATGTTCCTACTGTTACTGTTACTGTTCCTGTTATACAGGGCCCATGTTCCTACTGTTACTGTATACGGTTACCCATGTTCCTACTGTTACTGTTCCTATACAGGCCCATGTTCCTACTGTTACTGTATACTACTGTTACTGTATACAGTTACTGCCCATGTTCCTACTGTTACTGTATACAGGCCCATGTTCCTACTGTTACTGTATACAGGCCCATGTTCCTACTGTTACTGTATACAGGCCCATGTTCCTACTGTTACTGTATACAGGCCCATGTTCCTACTGTTACTGTTCCTACTGTTACTGGGCCCATGTTCCTACTGTTACTGTATACAGGCCCATGTTCCTACTGTTACTGTATACGGGCCCATGTTCCTACTGTTACTGTATACATGTTCCTACCCATGTTCCTACTGTTACTGTATACAGGCCCATGTTCCTACTGTTACTGTAACTGTTACTGGGCCCATGTTCCTACTGTTACTGTATACCCATGTTCCTACTGTTACTGTATACAGCCCATGTTCCTACTGTTACTGTATGTTCCTACTGTTACTGGGCCCATGTTCCTACTGTTACTGTATACGGGCCCATGTTCCTACTGTTACTGTATACAGGCCCATGTTCCTACTGTTACTGTATACAGGCCCATGTTCCTACTGTTACTGTATACGGCCCATGTTCCTACTGTATGTACGGCCCATGTTCCTACTGTTACTGTATACGGGCCCATGTTCCTACTGTTACTGTATACGGCCCATGTTCCTACTGTTACTGTATACAGGCCCATGTTCCTACTGTATACTGTTCCTACTGGCCCATGTTCCTACTGTTACTGTATACAGGCCCATGTTCCTACTGTTACTGTAACTGTTACTGGGCCCATGTTCCTACTGTTACTGTATACAGGGCCCATGTTCCTACTGTTACTGTATACGGGCCCATGTTCCTACTGTTACTGTATACAGGCCCATGTTCCTACTGTTACTGTTACTGTTCCTATACAGGCCCCCATGTTCCTACTTGTACTGTTCCTACTGTTACTGTATACGGGCCCATGTTCCTACTGTTACTGTATACAGGCCCATGTTCCTACTGGGGCCCATGTTCCTACTGTTACTGTTATGTTCCTACTGTTACTGTATACGGGCCCATGTTCCTACTGTTACTGTATGTTCCTACTGTTACTGTATACCCCATGTTCCTACTGTTACTGTATACGGGCCCATGTTCCTCCTGTTACTGTATATGTTCCTACTGGGCCCATGTTCCTCTGTTACTGTATACGGGCCCATGTTCCTACTACTGTTCCACTGTATACGGGCCCATGTTCTACTCTGTTCCTACTGTTACTGTAAATGTTCCTACTGTTACTGTTACTGTATATATTGGCCCATGTTCCCTGTTATTTCCTCCTGTTACTGTTAATATTCATGTAATGTTCCTAGTAGATTCCTCCTGTTATACGGGCCCATGTTCCTCAACAATTTGACAACACAGTGTTCCTACACAAATTTCCTAGGCGGCAAACTGGTATGGATATGTCCTCCTGTTACTGTTTCTACTGTTACTGTAAATTATCCACTGTAACTGTATATATTGTAAACAGCCATTCCCCTATACTACTGTTAATATTCATGTAATTGTTACAGTAGATCCTGTATACCAGGGGCACTCAACAATTTGACAACACAGTGACACAAATTTCCTAGGCGGCAAAGGTCTGGTATGGATCAACATGGTTGCATCAACATGGTTGAATAACGTCTTTGTCTCTTTCTGTCTGCTTGTCCCGAGGTTCCGCAGAGGATATTTGGATTGATGTCATTAGGGAAGACGCGGCCTTGTGTATTTGCATATAACCACGCGAGTGGAATAGACGGGGCACTAATAGAGGTGGACGATGCTGAGAGAGACAGAGAGAGACAGAGAGAGACAGAGAGAGACAGAGAGAGAGAGAGACAGAGAGAGACAGAGAGAGACAGAGAGAGAGAGAGAGAGAGAGAGAGAGAGAGAGAGAGACAGAGAGAGAGAGAGAGAGAGAGAGAGAGAGAGAGAGAGAGAGAGAGAGAGAGAGAGAGAGAGAGAGAGAGAGAGAGAGAGAGAGAGAGAGAGAGAGAGAGAGAGAGAGATGTATATCGATATACATCCTTGTCCTATTCTGCCTCTCTCTCCAACACCCACTGCCCTATATTCCCTATATTCTGCCTCTCTCTCCAACACCCACTGCCCTATATTCCCTATATTCTGCCTCTCTCTCCAACACCCACTGCCCTATATTCCCTATATTCTGCCTCTCTCTCCAACACCCACTGCCCTATATTCCCTATATTCTGCCTCTCTCTCCAACACCCACTGCCCTATATTCCCTATATTCTGCCTCTCTCTCCAACACCCACTGCCCTATATTCCCTATATTCTGCCTCTCTCTCCAACACCCACTGCCCTATATTCCCTATATTCTGCCTCTCTCTCCAACACCCACTGCCCTATATTCCCTATATTCTGCCTCTCTCTCCAACACCCACTGCCCTATATTCCCTATAAGCAGTCCTGGTTAATACGCCTGGTTGGGTCAGGCTTGCCCGTTAGCCAGCCTGGTTGGGTCAGGCTTGCCCGTTAGCCAGCCTGGTTGGGTCAGGCTTGCCCGTTAGCCAGCCTGGTTGGGTCAGGCTTGCCCGTTAGCCAGCCTGGTTGGGTCAGGCTTGCCCGTTAGCCAGCCTGGTTGGGTCAGGCTTGCCCGTTAGCCAGCCTGGTTGGGTCAGGCTTGCCCGTTAGCCAGCCTGGTTGGGTCAGGCTTGCCCGTTAGCCAGCCTGGTTGGGTCAGGCTTGCCCGTTAGCCAGCCTGGTTGGGTCAGGCTGCCCGTTAGCCAGCCTGGTTGGGTCAGGCCTGGTTGGGTCAGTTAGCCAGCCTGGTTGGGTCAGGCTGCCCGTTAGCCAGCCTGGTTGGGTCAGGCTGCCCGTTAGCCAGCCTGGTTGGGTCAGGCTGCCCGTTAGCCAGCCTGGTTGGGTCAGGCTGCCCGTTAGCCAGCCTGGTTGGGTCAGGCTGCCCGTTAGCCAGCCTGGTTGGGTCAGGCTGCCCGTTAGCCTGGTTGGGTCAGGCTGCCCGTTAGCCTGGTTTAGCGTGGATGGGTCAGGCTGCGCGTTAGCCTGGTTTAGCTGCCCGTGGATGGGTCAGGCTGCCCGTTAGCCTGGTTTAGCGTGGATGGGTCAGGCTGAGCGTTAGCCTGGTTTAGCGTGGATGGGTCAGGCTGAGCGTTAGCCTGGTTTAGCGTGGATGGGTCAGGCTGAGCGTTAGCCTGGTTTAGCGTGGATGGGTCAGGCTGAGCGTTAGCCTGGTTTAGCGTGGATGGGTCAGGCTGAGCGTTAGCCTGGTTTAGCATGGATGGGTCTGGCTGAGTTTTAGAATGGTTTAGCCTGGGTCTGGAAGAGAGCTGGTCTGGTTCTCAAGCCGAAGGTGAGTCAGTCCTGGCACATCCCCTCTGATCTAGTCGACAGTAGAAATACATGAAAAGCCTTGGCTGTTGGCAGAGTGCTGAACAAAAAAAAAAAAAAGATTCATTAATGGTATTCATACACGCATGCACACACGGCCTTGGAGAGAGACAATCTCTGCCACAAACATGCGCACCCGACACACACAAACGCGAGAATGGACTGACGAACGCCCACACACACCTGCACGGTGCCCATCTGCTGTCTTTAATGAATAACAGTGATATCCTTCAAAAAAGGTATTACTCTGTGATTGACATTGACAGGCATCCCCTGCTGGAGCCCAGCATGAAAGATCTATGGGGGCAGCTTACATTAAATATCAAAACAGTAGTTGTATCTAAATGCAAGAGGTAGGCTGCTCATTAGAACATTATGAGAGACGTCTCTCTGGCTGTGAAACCAGATAACACGCCGTTCTCTAAATGTAGTGCAGTGCTTTTGACCCGGGCCAAGAGGAATCCTCATGAAGGCTCAGGTCAAAAAGGGAATAGGCTACACATGCTACAACGCTAAGCTAGCTGACAGACTGTAGCTGCCTTCCATCCAGCCTCATTATACAGAGCCAGCGTGTGTGTGCGTGCATCCGTGTGCGTGTGTGTAGGCTGTTCCACAAAAAAGGATAAAAATACTTAGCTTTACACACCTGACGAACGACGGGAATGAGAAAACAGTGGGGATAAGAGAAGCAATTTCCCCCAAAAAGGAAAATAAATAAGAAAAGGATGAGGGTGTTGGAGAGAGAGAGAGAGCGCGAGAGCGATGTGGAATGCTTGATGCGGGTGATTAATATTTAACATGACCCCTAGCATAACAAGGTCAGAGCAGGAGAACTGCAGCCTATTGCTACACATAACAAGGACTCTGCTAACATTAGGTAGGAAGAGTAATGGAACAATCTAAACGTCAATCATGAACAGCTGTTACATCTACACTGATTGGCTGAACGCAAGAAGCTAGGCTACATATTTAACCTTGTAGCGTGTATAAACTGATTGTCTGAACGCTACTAAGCTAGGCTACATATTTAACCTTGTAGGGTGTATAAACTGATTGGCTGAACGCAAGAAGCTAGGCTACATATTTAACCTTGTAGCGTGTATAAACTGATTGTCTGAACGCTACGAAGCTAGGCTACATATTTAACCTTGTAGCGTGTATGAACTGATTGTCTGAACCCTACGAAGCTAGGCTACATATTTAACCTTGTAGCGTGTATAAACTGATTGGCTGAATGCTACGAAGCTAGGCTAAATTCAAACAAGGCTACGACAAACTGACGTCTAAATAAACATGTTCACTTCCTGCTGTGTTCCTGGGTAACAGGCAGAGGAAACACCAGTCCCAGATGTTCTGTTCCTGCTATATTCCTGGGTAACAGGCAGAGGCCACAGATACCATGTGTTGCGCATGGTGATCTGAGGCTTGTGTGCGGCTGCTCGGCCATGGAAACTCATTTCATGAAGCTCCCGACGAACAGTTCCTGTGCCGACATTGCTTCCAGAGGCAAGTTTGGAACTCGGCAATGACTATTGCAACAGAGGACAGCGGTCACATTCTGTGAGCTTGTGTGGCCTACCACATCTTGAGACATTGTTACTCTTCGACGTTTCCACTGTACAGTAACAACACTTAGTTGACCGAGGCAGCTCAAGCAGGGTGGACATTTGACAAACTGACCAGTTGGAAAGTGGGCAATCTTATGATAGTGCCACGTTGAAAGTCACGGAGCTCTTCAAGTAAGGACATTCTACTGCCAACATTTGTCTATGGAGAATGCATGGCGGTGTGCTCGATTGTATACACCTGTAAGCGACGAGTGTGGCTGAAATAGAATCCACTAATTTGAATACTTTTGTATATACAGAGCATCTACCTAAACCCATCTATCATCTAGATATCCTAGTCTACCTCTCCGTTAATAAACAACGAACGATGCGTTAATATACATAAACTCCTGGCCCGTGTAGCTCAGTTGGTAGAGCATGGCGCTTTGTAACGGCAGGGTTGTGGGTTCGATTCCCACGGGAGGACCAGTATGAAAATGTCTGCACTCACTACTGTAAGTCGCTCTGGAAAAAACCATCTGCTAAATTACAAACATTTAAACTTGGTCTCTGCATTAATATTTGGCATAATATGCATCTGTTCTACGCTGGCCTCGTCTTTTTTTAGCTCTTGTGGAGTCCCAGGAAAAGCTAGTCTCAGGAGACCACATATTTATTGTGCCTTGAGGGGTTAGGTCTTAGTGCAGTGTCTGTGACCTTGAGGGGTTAGGGGTTAGGTCTTAGTGCAGTGTCTGTGACCTTGAGCGGTTGGGGGTTAGGTCTTAGTGCAGTGTCTGTGACCTTGAGGGGTTGGGGGTTAGGTCTTAGTGCAGCATCTGTGACCTTGAGCGGTTGGGGGTTAGGTCTTAGTGCAGCATCTGTGACCTTGAGCGGTTGGGGGTTAGGTCTTAGTGCAGCGTCTGTGACTTTGAGGGGTTAGGTCTTAGTGCAGCGTCTGTGACCTTGAGGGGTTAGGTCTTAGTGCAGTGTCTGTGACCTTGAGGGGTTAGGTCTTAGTGCAGTGTCTGTGACCTTGAGGGGTTAGGTCTTAGTGCAGTGTCTGTGACCTTGAGCGGTTAGGGGTTAGGTCTAGTCCGTGTGAGGCAGACTCGGCCACATTTGTCACGTGTGTAAGCCGGACAGATGGTTGTCGATGCGGTGCTGTCACGACGTTATTTCCTATTCGCTCTCTTTACCTCTGTGTTGCGCCAGGGTTGTTTTGGCTTGTCAAGCCCGCTGCAAAGTGGAGACGATTGGCAGAATCTTCCCAGGTGTCGATGTTGATGGTGAAGGACTCGTCTTGCTTGCAGATATCTCTACAGCGTAAGCTGCCAGTTGGTCTCTTTCCAGAGGACAATTCTGGGGCAGAGAATGTCCTTCTGGATTGGTCCGTCATCCATCCGATGGGAGTGGCAGAGGAAGTGAAGACGTCGTTGCCTCAGGAGAGAATGTACGTGCTCACTACAGGACTGCGGTTGCGTGTGATCCTGTCCTTCCAAGGTGATGCCCAGTATTCACCTCAGGCAGCGCAGGTGGAAGTTGCTTAGCCTTCACACTTGGTGTGAGCGTGCTGGTGACAGGGTGCACCTTTGTGTGGACGGTGAGTTTGTGCCATGCTCTAGATCAGTGGTCACCAACAAGCCGACAGCGATCGGCAGAGGTGTGAGACAAAGTCACTATTATTCCAGGCACAAGCACAAGGTCCGAGGCTCTAGTCGCATTCCAAGTAGAACGGGTCAAGAGTCAAGTCGTACATTCTAAGAGAAAGTTTAGTCTCAAGTAAAAAATAAATAATCTATACAAGCAGTAACTTTTTCCAACTACAAATCTTTGTCTATTTATTGATGCGACCAGACAGCCCTCATTTTGTCTACAACACATATTGATGATATAGGTGTAAAATGGAGCCTTTGTATCAGTAATAAAAGGCTTAAATCAGCAGAAGACAAGTCAGGCTCAGAGTGGACATTTATTTATTTACCTTTATTTAACTAGGCAAGTCAGTTAAGAACAAATTCTTATTTTCAATGATGGCCTAGGAACAGTGGGTTAACTGCCTGTTCAGGGGCAGAACGACAGATTTGTACCGTGTCAGCTCGGGGGTTTGAACTTACAACCTTTCGGTTAGTAGTCCAACACTACCCACCAGGCTACACAGGTCTTGATGACCCAATGGTTGAACGTGCCACTGTCAGATAATAAAAAAATACACAAGTAGATTCATCAAATATACACAAGGCAATAGCCCCCCCAAAAAATAAATAGCCTCTGTATCAGGCCCTGCCCCCATCTGAACACATACAGGTAGAGGACAAGACTGCACAGCCTCCCCTTGAGAAAACCAAATGGAATCAGTACATAATCAAACAGAAGCACTTGCCACTCACCCCGGACCACCCAATTGGCAATTACAACCAATAAAGCTGGTTCTACAATGTAAAAGGCCATTTAACCCCACCCCCCTTCCATTGTCACATTTGTCTTAATTATATTTCATCACCATTCATAAAATGGAACAATGTTATCTTATTCAATATATTGACACGTAGTAGCCTGTTTCTATGCGCACGGAGGCCCGCAATCTCCTATTACACACAACCGGAATGACAGACCTCACAAAACACACAGAACTCCGACATAACCCAGGAAATATGAACAAAGATATGAATAAAGAAAAATATACATTGAATTAAATAACCAGAATTTCTACCTCATGAGTCTGGTGAACGTCTACGTGCCCGATAAACTCCTGGGCCCACTCAGGAGGGTAAGAAATGCTAAATGAACCGTTTTACAACGGCTTGGCGGGAATGAATACACCCCAGTCTCACGGGAGAAAGGAGAGCAGGGACCGTGGGAGGCAGGACCCTCTGCTGCTCTGCTCTCTCTCCCTCTGTAGAGACCATTCGATGCAGGTAGACCTACCATCAGTCCAGGCAAATAAAAATAGAAAATAATTTTCAATATAAGCTCAGTTTTGCCTCGCAAGTGATACAACTGATTGATTTTATCAAAGTCGGAGTTTTTAAATATAATATGGTCTGAGAACAATAATTGTCAGGCCAGGCATATAGCCACTATGTCGTGATAATTAGACCAGGCATATAGCCACTATGTCGTGATAATTAGACCAGGCATATAGCCACTATGTCGTGATAATTAGACCAGGCATATAGCCACTATGTCGTGATAATTAGACCAGGCATATAGCCACTATGTCGTGATAATTAGACCAGGCATATAGCCACTATGTCGTGATAATTAGGCACCAGGCATAATTAGCCACTATGTATGTCGTGATAATTAGACCAGGCATATAGCCACTATGTCGTGATAATTAGACCAGGCATATAGCCACTATGTCGTGATAATTAGACCAGGCATATAGCCACTATGTCGTGATAATTAGACCAGGCATATAGCCACTATGTCGTGATAATTAGACCAGGCATATAGCCACTATGTCGTGATAATTAGACCAGGCATATAGCCACTATGTCGATAATTAGACCAGGCATATAGCCACTATGTCGTGATAATTAGACCAGGCATATAGCCACTATGTCGTGATAATTAGACCAGGCATATAGCCACTATGTCGTGATAATTAGACCAGGCATATAGCCACTATGTCGTGATAATTAGACCAGGCATATAGCCACTATAATTAGACCAGGCATATAGCCACTATGTCGTGATAATTAGACCAGGCATATAGATAATTAGACCAGGCATATAGCCACTATGTCGTGATAATTAGACCAGGCATATAGCCACTATGTCGTGATAATTAGACCAGGCATATAGCCACTATGTCGTGATAATTAGACCAGGCATATAGCCACTATGTCGTGATAATTAGACCAGGCATATAGCCACTATGTCGTGATAATTAGACCAGGCATATAGCCACTATGTCGTGATAATTAGACCAGGCATATAGCCACTATGTCGTGATAATTAGACCAGGCATATAGCCACTATGTCGTGATAATTAGACCAGGCATATAGCCACTATGTCGTGATAATTAGACCAGGCATATAGCCACTATGTCGTGATAATTAGACCAGGCATATAGCCACTATGTCGTGATAATTAGACCAGGCATATAGCCACTATGTCGTGATAATTAGACCAGGCATATAGCCACTGTGTCGTGATAATTAGACCAGGCATATAGCCACTATGTCGTGATAATGTATTAAAGAATGCAACGTGGGCTTGTGACCACTGGACTGGATCTAAGCTTAGAGGTTGATTTTCAGATACGGCTGCTGAGCTCGGCGTCAAGTGGACAGGTTGCTGTCATCTTTCAGTGTATAGTTGTTAAATGGAAATGGAAGGGGGCTTGTTCAATGCCCTTTCCCAGTGGTTTTGGTTTTCTTCAAGCTGAAGTCCTAGCATGTTAGGGTCAATGAGGGTTTGTAGCTCTTGGCAAATGGGGGTCGCAATGACTGCGTTGTATGCGTGTAACATATCCCAGATGAGGAGCAGTCGCATCTTTGTTTTAGCTTTTAAGTGAGCGACTAGTTTCCCCGTCCATTCTTGTAGATGTCCCAAAGGCTTTTCCGGAAGAGGAGGGAAAAATAATATCCCCTACAAGTTTGGTGCCAGCACACAACCTTTCTTAATGCTGAAGGAGTCCGATGTGGACACGTCAAACTGGTTGGTTCATTGCATGTTGGTGTGGAAGGACTGAAGAATTACAGAGGAAGTTTTTTTGGAGGGGGGAGGGGGTGGGTGTGGCACATCCTATCCCATTGGACCACCTTAAAGAGACCACTCCCATTAGGTTTTCTAATGGGAGTGGTCTAATGGGATAATTCATTCTGCAATTGTCTCAAGAGGGAAGATCATGTCTGTGGTGGGTGTTTCTGCGCTGAACCCTGACTGTGACTCCCGGCTAAAGTTCTCTCTCTTAGGATCTGGTGTGTATTCAGTGCAAAGTTGACCAGTGATGCTGAGTAGGAAGATGCCGCAGTAGTTAGAATCACTCCCGTCTTGTTTGTTGTTGTTGTTGTTGTTGTACAGGGTGACAACACTGGCATTCCTATTGTCCTGAGGGACAGTACTATCCTGCCAGCACAAACAGAGGAGCTTGTGGAGTTCCCACACTCCCATCACTTTCTCTTCTTCACTGGCTGGGCTTGCTTTTTGACGCCGTCGTACCTGCCTCTGACGTTGTCCGCGTCCGCAGATGATCGATGTCCTTGCAGAGCAGCAGCCAATAGCACAGCGTCGTCTTGAGGCTTGTTTCTTCTTCACCGCTCTACGGTCTTTTCGTTTCGGGTGGTAAACTTGAAGTTGTTGAGGGCAATGCCCTTTTCTTCTAGGATGTGTTTCAGTTCCAGTGGCTTCAAACCAGTCTGACCATCTCAGCGTTTTGCCAAAAAGCTGTGAACTCCGTGCTGTGGATGGTGTCTCAGATTGTCCCATTTCTGCTGGGCAGAGTAGGGTAAGAGGGAGAGGGAACGCTGCAGTCGATGCTGTCAGGGCTCTATTTGTTGGTTTGGCATCTCTTGTGTGTAGAATCTACAGCGCCACGAGGGTCTGTGTCGCGGTGAAAACTGCGGGTTTGGAGGACGCCTCAGATCGGCTCATCGTGGATCAGATCCATTGACTTGGGTGTCTTACAGGAAGTACGAGTTGTTGATGCATAGATTGTGGATTGGGCAGAACTTGAGATGCTGACCATTCTCATTTATCTTACCAACGTCATAGTGTCCCAAGCTGGAGGGCCAGGAGTCTTGGTCTGCCAAGCTGGAGGGCCAGGAATCTTGGTCTTCCAAGCTGGAGGGCCAGGAGTCTTGGTCTGCCAAGCTGGAGGGCCAGGAGTCTTGGTCTGCCAAGCTGGAGGGCCAGGAGTCTTGGTCTGCCAAGCTGGAGGGCCAGGAGTCTTGGTCTGCCAAGCTGGAGGGCCAGGAGTCTTGGTCTGCCAAGCTGGAGGGCCAGGAGTCTTGGTCTGCCAAGCTGGAGGGCCAGGAGTCTTGGTCTGCCAAGCTGGAGGGCCAGGAGTATTGGTCTGCCAAGCTGGAGGGCCAGGAGTATTGGTCTGCCAAGCTGGAGGGCCAGGAGTATTGGTCTGCCAAGCTGGAGGGCCAGGAGTCTTGGTCTGCCAAGCTGGAGGGCCAGGAGTCTTGGTCTGCCAAGCTGGAGGGCCAGGAGTCTTGGTCTGCCAAGCTGGAGGGCCAGGAGTCTTGGTCTGCCAAGCTGGAGGGCCAGGAGTCTTGGTCTGCCAAGCTGGAGGGCCAGGAGTATTGGTCTGCCAAGCTGGAGGGCCAGGAGTATTGGTCTGCCAAGCTGGAGGGCCAGGAGTAATGGTCTGCCAAGCTGGAGGGCCAGGAGTCTTGGTCTGCGCCGACTCTTGCACTGAAGTCACCAACCAAGTAGATGTTCCCAATGGTCGACTTTGAGTTCATCAAATAACTTGTTTTTCGTTTCTTGAGGGGAGTGTTGGGGCGTACATACACCAGGTGGACAGGTACCATGGTAGTGTTCAGGCTCAGGGCTAGGATTTTCTTATAACCATTGCTCCTAACAGGCCGTTCCTGACAGCAAAACCTACACCATATTCTCTGGTTTCCTCAAGGGTGCTTTCCCCGACAGAAAAATGTCAAGTCCTTTTCTCTCAAGGAGCCCGATGAGTGAAGTTGGATTTATTGTTGGGGTGGCAGGTAGCCTATTGGTTAGAGCGTTGGGCCAGTAACCAGCAGGTAGTCTAGTGGTTAGAACGTTGGGCCAGTAACCAGCAGGTAGCCTAGTGGTTTGAGCGTTGGACCAGTAACTAGCAGGTAGCCTAGCGGTTAGAGCGTTGGGCCAGTAACCAAAAGGTTGCTGGATTGAATCTCCGAGCTGACAGGGTAAAAAAAAAAAAAAATTATAATAATTGGTCGTTCTGCCCCTGAACAAGGCCCGCTGTTCCGTCATTGTAAATAAAATAAAATTCTTAAACTGACTTGCCTAGTTAAAGAAAAAATATATATATACTGTAAGGAGAAAATTTCAATTTCCCTTCATGCACCAAATGAAACAGGTAAACTGTGGGGGAACAACATTTGACTCGGGGCTGTCCACATTGAGGGGGGGGGGGGGGGTAGCTGTCCAGTGAAAATCTAGGCATCTCTCCCACTGTAGGGGGCATTGGCTCCCATCTCCAAGCCAATTGATAAAGGGCTTAGAAACCAGTAACTGCTGACCTCCCGTGTTGCATTTTCACAGCACAAAAAGCCTGGGCATGGTGTCCCTGTGTTGCCCAGGCAACAGGGCTCCCCCCTCTCAGCCTCCCTGGCCTGATCCAAAGCAATCGTTTATTCAGACCCATAACAATTCAATCTTGTTGAAGAAGAAGTGAAAGCAGTCTCTTACTCTAGTCCTATATTATTATTTATGCATGTCATTACAATGATGAAGATAAGAAGGAAAACGCATTTCAACTAACTGTTGAAAGCGAGGAAGAAATGAAGAGAGAAAGAAATGAGAGAGAGAAAGGCAGTAATACCAACACCACACAGCATTAGGTGATATATCAAAACGGAATGCCACACTACTAATGCCACACTACTAATTATAAAAATGTGAAACAGGCCCTATTTTATTAAAACGTTTACATCTAACATCATTTACATCTTGCCAGCCTATAATTTTAACTATATAATTTTAATTTTAACTTAGGCCGCATGTTCTCTCTCCCAGCGTCTAGGTTTGAACGAGGTGCACTATTATCCCAGCACATTATAATACAGTCCACACACAAAAAAAAAAGATGACTGTAGCTTGTTCAATGTATTTGCCCAGGAGAGCAGACATCTACAGCCCTTTGTGATTTCCCTGACATGTGTAACATGCAGAAGCCTATCATATTGGATAAGGGAACAATCATTTTGGGCTTGAACCTCGAAATGTATTTGCAGGGCTCATCTGGTTTAGGTTTCCACGGAGATCAAAGCTCTAATCAAATCTAGACATGCTTTAGAATGACACTTCATGTTTTTGGAGGGAAAAAAGTGATTTATTCTCGGGATGGAACATTTGGAAGATACTGGAAAAATGTTAAACCTTGTGTGTTATATACTGTCTGGGATAGAGAGGGCTGTGTGTTATATACTGTCTGGGATGGAGAGGGCTGTGTGTTATATACTGTCTGGGATGGAGAAGAGGGGGATGGAGGAGAGGGGGATGGAGGAGAGGGGGATGGAGAAGAGGGGGATGGAGAAGAGGGGGATGGAGGGGGGGATGGAGAAGAGGGGGATGGAGGAGAGGGGGATGAGGAGAGGGGGATGAGGAGATGGGGATGAGGAGATGGGGATGGAGGAGAGGGGGATGAGGAGAGGGGGATGAGGAGAGGGGGATGAGGAGAGGGGGATGAGGAGAGGGGGATGAGGAGAGGGGGATGAGGAGAGGGGGATGAGGAGAGGGGGATGGAGGAGAGGGGGATGAGGAGAGGGGATGGAGGAGAGGGGGATGGAGGAGAGGGGGATGGAGGAGAGGGGGATGGAGGAGAGGGGGATGGAGGAGAGGGGGATGGAGGAGAGGGGATGGAGGAGAGGGGGATGGAGGAGAGGAGGATAGAGGAGACATGGGGTGGTGGAGAGGGGGATAGAGGAGAAGGGGATAGAGAAGAGGGGGATGGAGGAGAAGGGGATAGAGAAGAGGGGGATGGAGGAGACATGGGGAAGAGAAGCAAGACAGGAGGATAGAAAGAGATTGAGAGAGTGCTCGATGGTGAGACATGGATCAGTGTGTAATCTACCTGGTCTGCGATGGTGCGGCCCAGTTTATCCATCCTGGATCCAGCCTCAGCAATCTTCTTCGCAGCACTGATGACATCAGAGGTATTCTTCAACGGACCTTTACCCCTGGGAACACAGGACACACACATCAGTCTGCTGTTCACACACACACACCTCTCCAATGGACCTTTACCCCTGGGAACACACACACACACACATCAGTCTGCTGTTCATACACACACACACACATCAGTCTGCTGTTCATACACACACACACACATCAGTCTGCTGTTCATACACACACACACACATCAGTCTGCTGTTCACACACACACACCAGTCTGCTGTTCATACACACACACACACACACATCAGTCTGCTGTTCATACATACACACACACACATCAGTCTGCTGTTCATACACACACACACACATCAGTCTGCTGTTCATACACACCACATCAGTCTGCTGTTCATACACACCCACATCAGTCTGCTGTTCATACACACCAGTGGCACTCGTGCCGTTTAAGATGAGGGAGGGTGATTCGATTTTTAATGACCATGGCCTTAATCCTGTGTCTGTCATTCATACGACTGTCATTCATATTCCATTCACCAAGTTCAATGTAACATTGATAGGTTTAGGCTACTACATGATATTCTAATTGTCCCTATACCCATCATGAGGTTGCTACAAAACTAGACTATGATTGAAAGTTTACCACGTAGGTGCACACAGGTCGAGAGAAATGTTAGTATTTTAATTTTAATTTTATTTTATTTAACCAGGTAGACTAGTTGCGAACAAGTTCTCATATACAACTGTGACCTTCTTTCTGTACAGCACTTTGAGATATCAGCTGATGTACGAAGGGCTATATAAATACATTTGATTTGATTTGACCTGGCCAAGATAAAGCAAAGCAGTGCGACAAAAACAAAAGAGTTACACATGGAATAAAAAAACATACAGTCAATAACATAATAGAAAAGTCTATACACAGTGTGTGCAAATGACGTGAGGTAGTAAGGCAATAAATAGGCCATAGTAGCAAAGTAATTACCAATTTAGCAGATTAACACCGGAGTGATAAATGTGCAGATGATGTGCAAGTAGAAATACTGGAAACACTGGTGTGCAAAAGAGCAGCAAAGTAAATAAAACAATATGGGGATGAGGTAGATTGGATGGACTATTTACAGATGGGCTATTTACAGATGGGGATGCACAGATAGCTGATGCTTAAAGGGGACAGTGACACATTCGATCCCGCCTATACACACTGGATTTGCCTGTATCTAGCTAATCTAGAGTGTAATCATTACCCTAATAGTTTCAAAATCAGAGTTTCTATTATTGGACACATTCCGGAAGGATTATCACGGTTTTGTTCCAATTGCTTCCGGTTAATAAACATTTTTCAACAGAATCAGTAGAATGAATTACAGGTTGACCGATTATGATTTTTCAACGCCGATACCGATTATTGGAGGACCAAAAAAAGCCGATACCGATTAAAATTGGACGATTTAAAAATACTTTTTTTTGTAATAATGACAATTACAACAATACTGAATGAACACTTATTTTAACTTAATATAATACATCAATAAAATCAATTTAGCCTCAAATAAATAATGAAACATGTTCAATTTGGTTTAAATAATGCAAAAACAAAGTGTTGGAGAAGAAAGTAAAAGTGCAATATGTGCCATGTAAGAAAGCTCCTTGCTCAGAACATGAGAACATATGAAAGCTGGTGGTTCCTTTTAACATGAGTCTTCAATATTCCCAGTTAAGAAGTTTTAGGTTGTAGTTATTATAGGACTATTTCCCTCTATACCATTTGTATTTCATTAACCTTTGACTATTGGATGTTCTTATAGGCACTTTAGTATTGCCAGTGTAACAGTATAGCTTCCATCCCTCTCCTCGCTCCTACCTGGGCTCGAACCAGGAACACAACGACAACAGCCACCCTCGAAGCAGCGTTACCCATGCAGATCAAGGGGAACAACTACTCCAAGTCTGAGCGAGTGACGTTTGAAACGCTATTAGCGCGCACCCCACTAACTAGCCAGCCATTTCACATCGGTTACACCAGCCTAATCTCAGGAGTTGATAGGCTTGAAGTCATAAACAGCTGCTGGCAAACGCAAGAAAGTGCTGTTTGAATGAATGCTTATGAGCATAATGGTGCCTACCACCACTCAGTCAGACTGCTCTATCAAATCATAGACTTAATTATAACATAATAACACACAGAAATACGAGCCTTCGGTCATTAATATGTCCGAATCCGGAAACGATCATGTCGAAAACAAGACATTTATTCTGTTCGTGAAATACGGAACCGTTCCGTATTTTATCTAACGGGTGGCATCCATCAGTCTAAATATTCCTGTTACATTGTACTACCTTCAATGTTATGTTATAATTACGTACAATTCTGGCAAATTAGTTAGCAATGAGCCAGGCTGCCCAAACTGTTGCATATACCCTGACTCTGCGTGCAATTAAACGCAAGAGAATTGACATTTCACCTGGTTAATATTGCCTGCTAACCTGGATTTCTTTTAGCTAAATATGGAGGTTTAAAAATATATACTTCTGTGTATTGATTTTAAGAAACGCATTGATGTTTATGGTTAGGTACACGGTGGAGCAACGATACGCAGCGCATTGATTATATGCAACACAGGACACGCTAGATAAACTAGTAATATCAACCATGTGTAGTTATAACTAGTGATTATGATTGATTGATAGTTTGATTTTTATAAGTAGCTAGCAACTTACCTTGGCTTACTGCATTCGCGTAACAGGTGTGCAATGTAATCAGGTGGTTAGAGCATTGGACTACTTAACTGGAAGGTTGCAAGATTGAATCCCGAGCTGACAAGGTAAAAATATGTCGTTCTGCCCCTGAACGAGGCAGTTAACCCACTGTTCCTAGGCTGTCATTGAAAATATGAATGGTTAAATAAAGATTAAATAAGGGGGTGAGAACCAAGAGCCTCCTCGGTTTTGTATTGATTGATTATTGTACCCAGAGGAGGACAGAAGCTAGCTGTCCTCCGGCTACACCTACAGAGTGCTGTGGAGGTAACTGTTGACCTTTATTACAAAACACTTTTACTAATTACTACTTTTTTACTAATTATTTGGTGACATTAATATATTTAGTATTATTTTATCTAAAAATTATAACTAATGTTTCACTATTTTTACGAGGATGGTCCTCCCCTTCCTCCTCCATTGACCTACACACCTCTTCAACAGACCTTTGCTCCTGGGAACGAACGATCCACAAACACACAGCTCTGATACAGTCCATCCAGCCTCATCCAATATTCAACAGCCTCTCATCGTGTAGTCTCTGTTTCTGAAGGATAGAGTTTTTCTCTCCCTCTCTGACAGATGGTATTGTATATGGGGGGAGGGGGGGGGCGGCGTTATGGTACACACACACACACACACACACGCACACACACACACGCGCACACACACACACACACAGTCCCCCCAGTGACAGTGATTTGACCATTATAGGTCATGTGTTTTATACCTTCACCAGTCACTCCTCCTATTGGTCTACACAGCACCAGTCACTCCTCCTATTGGTCTACACAGACCAATAGAAAATACACTAATCTCTGTTCAAATCCCCAAAGGAACCAGTTGCCCTATATCGTGCACTATATAGGAAATAGGACCAAAAGGGCTCTGGTCTGGTAGTACACTACTAATTAGGATTTAAATTGCTCCCACACCTTTATCCTGTTCAGGCTTAACCCACGTAATCCCCCCAAAGTAATTATTTATCATGAAAGGGCAATCAACTAGTACTGCTGCATACTCCAAGAGAAAGCTACAAATCTCACCTTTCTAGTAAAAACGGTTTTACATGTCTGAGGTGTAGTCACTTTGAAAGACAAGCTCAAAGTAGAATTGTGATAAACATTTAATATGAGGCATTTCTCATTCGTCTAAACTATGAATAAAGGCCTGAAATAACTCACTATAAGACTTCCCCTTCCTTAGAATGGTAAAATACATAGTCAGTGTCTGGGTAGCCTAGTGGTTAGAGCGTTGGTCTAGTAACTGGAAGGTTGCAAGTTCAAACCCCCGAGCTGACAAGGTACAAATCTGTCGTTCTGCCCCTGAACAGGCAGTTAACCCACTGTTCCCAGGCCGTCATTGAAAATAAAAATTTGTTCTTAACTGACTTGCCTGGTTAAATAAAAGTACAATAAAAATAATAAGAGAACACGTGCAAATATTATCTCTGCCTCAATCTCTGTGAACGTCTCAGAGCTCGAGGCTCCTTGAACTCTGTGAGGAACACACCTTTCATCTCATATTAATAATTTTGTTCTTTATGTAATGTCTAGGGTAATTATTTAGATCTCCGTCCCAGTCTCAGGTCTTTTGCAGACTCCATCAGGATTTTCTTCCAGAATGGTCCTGTATTTGGCTCCATCCATCTTCCCATCAGGGATTTGAACCATATGACAAACAGAAAGTTTTTCGTTATTTTAGATTGGCTACAAATAGATCTCCGAATGTGCTACAGTGACGAAACCAACCAGGCACATTTGTGTTGTTTGTGGTTGTGATGTAGGGTTCGGCCAAGACTTGATTGACAGTCAGAAGAGCGAATGAAATGGTAGGAGGGATATCCCAGATTCAAGTGGAGTCAGATGTCACATCCTGGTTCACGAAGGCACAAGAGACATACTCCGGTGTTCGTGCGAGTCAGGGATACCATTCAATTCATTTCCATTTATAAGCAAAGATGTCAGTCAGAACCGGTACTAGAACCCCGCAGGTCCACTAAACATGGAAGAGGTTTTAAAGCTGGATTTAAATTCATCCCTCACTTTTGGCCTGTCTACTGGTGACCTTTAGCTGCAGACCTAACCTGGCATGACTAAAAGCCTGAGTGAGACGTGAGGGAGGGACTTATATGGTTCCATGATGCCGACGTGACATGTGACAAGGCTGATGGTCAGTGAACAACAACACCCATTTCTCCCTTCTGCTGTCTGATACAATTCTGGAAAGAGGGCGGGACGGAGAGAAGGGTGGATAGAGAGATGGAGGGACAGACAGGGTGAGATAGGGGGCAGTGCCAGTCCTGTTCAGCTAATAGCCCTGGCCTAGACATAACCCACTACCAAACCCCTAACACACACAGGCTGCCGCAACATTCCCCCCTACAAACACACACAGGTCACCCCAACAAACACACACAGGTCACCCCAACAAACACACAGGTCAACCCAGCCAGCCAAGCCCAACAGTCCTCTCTCTGCCAGGGACTCCAGTCACAACCTGGATTCAAAGCTGCTCTCTCCAGGCTACGAACCTTCCCGTGATGGGGTTCTCCCACAACAGATGGAATTTTGTTCAGTCTCTCCCGAAATGGTAGGAGGGATATTCCTCTTCAAGTAGATAATCTCTCTCTATCCCTCTACCACTCCCTTCCTCTGCTCTCTCTATCCCTCTGCTCACTCTGCGAGTCAGGGATACCATTCAATTCAAGGGGGCATTTCCATTTATAAGCAAAGATGTCTATCCCTCTGCTCTCTCTATCCCTCTGCTCTCTCTATCCCTCTGCTCTCTCTATCCCTCTGCTCTCTCTATCCCTCTGCTCTCTCTATCCCTCTGCTCTCTCTATCCCTCTGCTCTCTCTATCCCTCTGCTCTCTCTATCCCTCTGCTTCTCTATCCCTCTGCTCTCTCTATCCCTCTGCTCTAATATCCCTCTGACACTCTCTCTACCCCTCTGCTCTCTCTACCCCTCTGCTCTCCCTACCCCAACAAACTGCTCTCCCTACCCCTCTGCTCTCCCTACCCCTCTGCTCTCCCTACCCCTCTGCTCTCTCTATCCCTCTACCACTGGGGACACCCTCCCTCCCTCCCTCCCTCCCTCCCTCCCTCCCTCCCTCCCTCCTGACTGGGGACACTCTCTCTCCTTCCCTCTCTCTTGACTGGGGGACACTCTCTCCTTCCCTCTCTCTTGACTGGGAACACTCTCTCTCCTTCCCTCTCTCTTGACTGGGGACACTGGGGACACTCTCTCCTTCCCTCTCTCTTGACTGGGGACACTCTCTCCTTCCCTCCCTCCCCCCTCTCTCTTGACTGGGGACACTCTCTCCTTCCCTCTCTCTTGACTGGGGACACTCTCTCTCCTCCCTCCCTCTTGACTGGGGACACTCTCTCTCTATCCCTCCCTCTTGACTGGGGACACTCTCTCCTTCCCTCCCTCCCTCCCTCTTGACTGGGGACACTCTCTCTCTCTATCCCTCCCTCTTGACTGGGGACTCTCTCCTTCCCTCCCTCCCTCTTGACTGGGGACACTCTCTCTCTCTATCCCTCCCTCCTGACTGGGGACACTCTCTCTCTATCCCTCCCTCTTGACTGGGGACACTCTCTCCTTCCATCCCTCCTGACTGGGGACACTCTCTCTCTATCCCTCCCTCCTGGCTGGGGACACTCTCCTTCCCTCTCTCTTGGCTGGGGACACTCTCTCTCCTTCCCTCCCTCTTGACTGGGGACACTCTCTCTCTCTATCCCTCCCTCTTGACTGGGGACACTCTCCTTCCCTCCCCCTCCCTCCCTCCCTCCCTCCCTCCCTCCCTCCCTCCCTCCCTCCCTCCCTCCCTCTTGACTGGGGACACTCTCTCTCTATCCCTCTCTCTTGACTGGGGACACTCTCCCTCTCTATCCCTCCCTCCTGACTGGGGACACTCTCTCTCTCTATCCCTCCCTCCTGACTGGGGACACTCTCTCTTTCCCTCCCTCCCTCCTGACTGGGGACACACTCTCCTTCCCTCCCTCCCCCCTCTTGACTGGGGACACTCTCTCCTTCCCTCCCTCCCTCCTGACTGGGGACACACAAGGGACAGGAGAGCCCTGATAGACTAGAGGAGCTGGAGGCATCGGGATGATAATGTCAACCCCAACTCAGCACTGCTAGTGCTGAGCTTCGCCTCGTTTCACTGCAGACGTGCTACCAACGTGGTTGGGACCTACAGTCAAATTTAAGGCTGGCCTACGCTCCAACTCTGTTCATGCTCGTCTCATTTCACAACAGAGATACTAAACATAGTGGTGGTGGTGGGGGGGGGGGGTCATAATATGCCAGGAGAGGTTATCAGACTTCCCCCATCCTAACAGAATCTAAATGTTGTTTTTCATTGCTTCACCACGTGTCACCCTGGTACACTGGGCTAGTGATCACCTCTACCACCATATTCAGACACTGGGCCAGTTGGTAGAGCATGGCGCTTGTAACGCCAGGGTAGTGGGTTCGATCCCCGGGACCACCAATACGTAGAATGTATGCACACATGACTGTAAGTCGCTTTGGATAAAAGCGTCTGCTAAATGGCATATATTATTATTATTATTATATTATTATATTATTATAATTATATATTATTATATTATTATCACCTCTACCTCCATATTCAGACACTGGGCCAGTCATCACCTCTACCACCATATTCAGACACTGGGCTAGTCATCACCTCTACCACCATATTCAGACACTAGGCTAACCATCACCTCTACCACCATATTCAGACACTGGGCCAGTCATCACCTCTACCACCATATTTAGACACTGGGCCAGTCATCACCTCTATATTCAGACACTGGGCCAGTCATCACCTCTATATTCAGACACTGGGCCAGTCATCACCTCTCCCACCATATTCAGACACTGGGCCAGTCATCACCTCTCCCACCATATTCAGACACTGGGCCAGTCATCACCTCTCCCACCATATTCAGACACTGGGCCAGTCATCACCTCTACCACCATATTCAGACACTGGGCTAGTGATCACCTCTATATTCAGACACTGGGCTAGTCATCACCTCTATATTCAGACAGTGGGCCAGTCATCACCTCTACCACCATATTCAGACACTGGGCTAGTCATCACCTCTATATTCAGACACTGGGCTAGTCGTCACCTCTACCACCATATTCAGACACTGGGCTAACCATCACCTCTACCACCATATTCAGACACTGGGCTAACCATCACCTCTACCACCATATTCAGACACTGGGCTAGTCATCACCTCTACCACCATATTCAGACACTGGGCTAACCATCACCTCTACCACCATATTCAGACACTGGGCCAGTCATCACCTCTACATTCAGACACTGGGCTAGTCATCACCTCTACCACCATATTCAGACACTGGGCCAGTCATCACCTCTATATTCAGACACTGGGCTAGTCGTCACCTCTACCACCATATTCAGACACTGGGCTAACCATCACCTCTACCACCATATTCAGACACTGGGCTAGTCATCACCTCTACCACCATATTCAGACACTGGGCTAACCATCACCTCTACCACCATATTCAGACACTGGGCTAACACCCTCTATCACACTGGGCTGGTCCACCATATTCAGACACTGGGCTAACCATCACCTCTACCACCATATTCAGACACTGGGCTAACCTCACAGACACTGGGCTAGTCCACCATATTCAGACACTGGGCTAGTCATATATTCAGACACTGGGCTATATTCAGACACTGGGCTAGTCATCACCTCTATATTCAGACACTGGGCTAACCATCACCTCTACCACCATATTCAGACACTGGGCTAACCATCACCTCTACCACCATATTCAGACACTGGGCTAACAATCACCTCTACCACCATATTCAGACACTGGGCTAACCATCACCTCTACCACCATATTCAGACACTGGGCTAGTCATCACCTCTATATTCAGACACTGGGCTAGTCATCACCTCTATATTCAGACACTGGGCTAGTCATCACCTCTACCACCATATTCAGACACTGGGCTAGCCATCACCTCAGACACTGGGCTATCATCACCTCACTGGGCCAGTCATCACCTCTACCACATTCAGACACTGGGCTAGTCATCACCTCTATATTCAGACACTGGGCTAGTCATCACCTCTACATTCAGACACTGGGCCAGTCATCACCTCTACATTCAGACACTGGGCTAACCATCACCTCTACATTCAGACACTGGGCTAACCATCACCTCTACCACCATATTCAGACACTGGGCCAGTCATCACCTCTACCACCATATTCAGACACTGGGCCAGTCATCACCTCTACATTCAGACACTGGGCTAGTCAGTCAAACACCAGGCGGTGTAGAGAGCAGAGTGGGTGGCACCACCAGGCAGTAAGTCAGTCAAACACCAGGCGGTGTAGAGGGCAGAGTGGGTGGCACCACCAGGCAGTAAGTCAGTCAAACACCAGGCGGTGTAGAGAGAGATAGTATGACAGACAGGTGGGCGGAAAAGCACAAGTCAATTACCTCCTCACTGATCTAACCTTGCTGGTGCTTGCCTGCCCGGACACAAGGTTAAGGACCAATCAATTGGGCGTGGACTGAGTTAGTTCTTGGCTGACCTTCCTTCTTTCTGCCACCCCCTGCTGCTGCAGGTTACCATGGTGACATGGTTGTAGGAGCCATAACACCCAACCACTTTCCTAGTCTGAGAAATATTTACATATTTATGAGGTGTAGATTAATTCTGACTAGAATTCTTCAGCGAAATCAAAACATTCTCCTGTTTAGATATCTACAAAACATTATTGGTGGGTTTTTGTTGAAATGAAATCCATTGGGCCTTTCCACTGTGAAAACTAGAACGAGACAGCGCCAAGACCCTAACAGTTGAAATGTAATCTCCCATCTTCAAGAAGACCCTTTAATGCCACTTCTTTACATCTCTATCAGAACAGATACATGTTGTGTTTTAAATAACTACATATGCATGTTGTTTATTTTACGACAGGGCTAGCGTAGCAGGGTAGGAGACGTGAGAGCGGCAGCTTCATTTGCATGTATTAGCATAACATTAGCATGAAAAACAATAGGTCTGGGAGGGGAACCGCTGCCTGCCGTTAGGATCCTTCAGGGGGACGCGGATCAGAAGTGGCAGGTTTGAAGCTGGACGATGCTAAGCATTTGATCAAAGGCTGGCTCATCAGCCTGACCTGAAGAGAGTGGAGGTCTGACACTAACTGGGGAAGGGAAGGCTGGATGGTTTGTAAGGCTGGTTGGAAGAGAGTGGAGGTCTGTCACTAACTGGGGAAGGGAAGGCTGGATGGTTTGTAAGGCCGGTTGGAGGAAGAGAGTGGAGATCTGTCACTAACTGGGGAAGGGAAGGCTGGTTGGAGGAAGAGAGTGGAGGTCTGTCACTAACTGGGGAAGGGAAGGCTGGATGGAGGAAGAGAGTGGAGGTCTGTCACTAACTGGGGAAGGGAAGGCTGGATGGAGGAAGAGAGTGGAGGTCTGTCACTAACGGGGGAAGGGAAGGCTGGTTGGAGGAAGAGAGTGGAGGTCTGTCACTAACTGGGGAAGGGAAGGCTGGATGGTTTGTAAGGCTGGTTGGAGGAAGAGAGTGGAGGTCTGTCACTAACTGGGGAAGGGAAGGCTGGATGGAGGAAGAGAGTGGAGGTCTGTCACTAACTGGGGAAGGGACGTTGGTTGGAGGAAGAGAGTGGAGGTCTGTCACTAACTGGGGAAGGGAAGGCTGGATGGTTTGTAAGGCTGGTTGGAGGAAGAGAGTGGAGGTCTGTCACTAACTGGGGAAGAGAAGGCTGGATGGGTCTAAGGCTGGGCTTGGCCGGAGGAAGGCTGGGCTTGGCCGGAGGAAGGCTGGGCTTGGCCGGAGGAAGGCTGGGCTTGGCCGGAGGAAGGCTGGGCTTGGCCGGAGGAAGGCTGGGCTTGGCCGGAGGAAGGCTGGGCTTGGCCGGAGGAAGGCTGGGCTTGGCCAGAGGAAGGCTGGGCTTGGCCAGAGGAAGGCTGGGCTTGGCCAGAGGAAGGCTGGGCTTGGCCAGAGGAAGGCTGGGCTTGGCCAGAGGAAGGCTGGGCTTGGGCAGAGGAAGGCTGGGCTTGGGCGGAGGAAGGCTGGGCTTGGGCAGAGGAAGGCTGGGCTTGGGCAGAGGAAGGCTGGGCTTGGGCAGAGGAAGGCTGGGCTTGGCCGGAGGAAGGCTGGGCTTGGCCGGAGGAAGGCTGGGCTTGGGCAGAGGAAGGCTGGGCTTGGGCAGAGGAAGGCTGGGCTTGGCCAGAGGAAGGCTGGGCTTGGCCGGAGGAAGGCTGGGCTTGGCCGGAGGAAGGCTGGGCTTGGCCGGGAGGAAGGCTGGGGAAGGCTTGGCCTTGGCCGGAGGAAGGCTGGGCTTGGCCGGAGGAAGGCTGGGCTTGGCCGGAGGAGAGGCTGGGCTTGGCCGGAGGAAGGCTGGGCTTGGCCGGAGGAAGGCTGGGCTTGGCCAGAGGAAGGCTGGGCTTGGCCAGAGGAAGGCTGGGCTTGGCCAGAGGAAGGCTGGGCTTGGGCAGAGGAAGGCTGGGCTTGGCCAGAGGAAGGCTGGGCTTGGGCAGAGGAAGGCAGTCTAAGAGGACTTCTACTCCTTTCGGTGTCTCACGCAACTTCATGTTCGGTGTTTATGCTGTTTAGCTCAGGACAATGCCTTGGCTTGTGGAGTAAACTCTGTCTTCAAGACTGGTGCTTACAGGGTGACTGCAGTGTTCGATCTGACTGGAGAAACTCCTTTAAAAAGTTGGCATTTGAGAGACCGGCAGGCAGAGAGATTTGCTCTGTCATCATCTCCAGGCACAATGTCTCCTGACGGATTCACTTTAAAATACAAAGAGGACGACACACACACACACACCCACACACACACCCACCCACACACACACCCACACACCCACCCACCCACACACACCTCTATACTTGCAGGCAAAAGACCACACACACACACCCCTCCTGACACACACGTTTTACTGAGCAGATGGCCGGCCAGGGCACTCAGGTGATGTGCCATAGAGCCTACGATCTTGTCTGTGTGTCACATTTACTAGAGGACAGCTGCTGGCCTCCCCAGTCCAGACAGAGATCTTCCTAATGCGACCCGTTTCAGGGAACTAGGCTTATGCCGCCCGTCACTACTTCACAGCAGAGCCATTTCAACATTTTACTTTTTATAAAAAATAATTTTTTGGGGGGGGCAGAAATACCTTGTGGAAAATGTGAACTTCCACGTGCCTTAATAACAAACTTGTATAACATCTGTAAATACGAATACAATTGTTGAAATAACGAGCCCAGTAGGTTTTTAGCCACGGAAACCTACAAGGCACCTTTACCGTTAGCCATGATTGGCAGAGATAATGGAGTGGGCTGGACATTCCGAGAGAGGAGTTCAGATTGGTCTTCCATGTAGCATGCTTCTTTAAAAAACACGATCTGCTACGTACGTGTGGATAATCCTATCTACCGCAGCTTTTTTTTTTAAGATAATGAAGAACTTGTGCAACTGCAGTTAACGGCTATGGACAAAGCTCAAAGGTGCGATGGACAACTTTTCTGCAGGATGATTGTGCCATGCTGACTCTCTCCGACACTGATGATGAATCAGACAATTACTGATTTAGGTTAAAAAAAAATATATAAAAATTAATTGAACCAGAGATTGTAGTTTTCTGATTACAACGTTGGGGAAGAAACAGTGTCAAGGAACAAGTTGACCCAGTTTTAAAAGCAGTGGAATGCCCGGTGGAAGCAGAGAGATTATTGCCAAATCCGGAGAGTCCAAAAAGAGAACACTGAAAGAAGGCTGTTGTTTAAAACGCCCGTCTCCGGATTACATCTTCAAACTAAGGGCAACCATGACAGAGCGGGAGAAACATTCATCCATGTATACAGTTAAAGAGTCCAGCTACATTTTAAGATATTTTACATTTAAAAGCCCACTGTTACCTAGCTAACTAACGTTAGCTGGCTGGCTTGCTAACGTTACGTGTATGATCTGTGTACAGCAAACGTTAGCTCTAGAAAGGGGCCGACCCCCCCCCGAGTTCCTGAGTTTGACAGAGTTGAATTCCATTTTTCCCTGTCAGATTTCTTTATTTTATGTTTGAGTTCCTAGTTGTTTTGAACGAGGCATTAGAGTTGGGATTATGGTTAATTGTTTAGCTAGCGAAAGACTCCACTATGCAAGTAAACAATTCACTGTACCGATTACATATTCTGTATCCTGTGCATCTGACGAATAAACATACGATTGTATTTGATACAGTGTGTGTTTACCAGAGATGGTAATGTGAAGAACAACATGACCTGCACCACAGTCAGATTAGGATATAGGCAGAGGACGAGATAGTGTATTTTAACTACTACCCCCTCTGCCCGTCCCCCCTCAACACACCCACCCCTCTGCCCCGTCCCCCCTCAACACACCCACCCCTCTGCCCCGTACCCCCTCAACACACCCACCCCTCTGCCCCGTCCCCCTCAACACACCCACCCCTCTGCTCCCTCCACCCACCCCTCTGCTCCCTCCACCCACCCCTCTGCCCCGTCCCCCTCTGCTCCGTCCCCCCTCAACACACCCACCCCTCTGCTCCCTCCCTCCACCCACCCACCCCTCTGCTCCCTCCCTCCACCCACCCACCCCTCTGCCCTCTCCTTCCACCCACCCCTCTGCCCCGTGCCCCTCCATACCTGGTGAAGTCAGTCATCTCCATCATGATCATACACATCTGTTTGGCCAGGACGATGATGTCGTTGCCGGAGTCGTCCCACTTGGACACCTCGGCGTCCAGCTTGCTCTTCTCTTCCTGGAAACTGGCCACCTGCTCAGCGATCTTAGCCTTCTGCTCCTGGGGCAGCTGGGCCATGATAGCCTGGTAGAGGAGGAGAGAGTTACAACAGCACACCGAGGCATTATAGCCTGGTAGAGGAGAGAGCTATAGAACAGCACAACGAGGCATTATAGCTTGGTAGAGGAGAGAGCTATAGAACAGCACAACAAGGCATTATAGCCTGGTAGAGGAGAGAGCTATAGAACAGCACAACGAGGCTCTATTGGTCACTATTACACAGTTACACCAGCTCTATTAGGAGGAATGTGCCAAAATGCACCCAACTTATTGTGGGAAGCTTGTGGAAGGCTACCTGTAACGTTTGACCCAAGTTAAACAATTTAAAGGCAATGCTACCAAATACTAATTGAGTGTATGTAAACGTCTGACCCACTGGGAATGTGATGAAAGAATCAAAAGCTGAAATAAATCATTCTCTCTACTATTATTCTGACATTTCACATTCTTAAAATAAAGTGGTGATCCTAACTAACCTAAGACAGGGCATTTGTACTCTGATTAAATGTCAAGAATTGTGGAAAAACTGAGTTTAAGTGTATTTGGCTAAGGTGTATGTACACTTCCGACTTCAACTGTACATATACGAGCCTCTGAACTCGTGTGATGAGTGACATTACCCTAAAGGAGACCTGGACGACTCGCGTTAGGCTCCCAGACCTAACGCCGTCGCTTTAGCTTGGAGGAGAAAACACTGTCAGACGCACATTAAAAAAAATCACCATTCCTTTAAGTTGATATAAATAGGGCTTTTCTGGTCAAGTCCCAATGCTCATGAATGAATTTCCTTGTTTTCATTCTTAAGGTTGAGGATTAACTGAAGACGCCTCTTAAGGTTAGCTCCAAAAAAACTTTGTGGAGAACCCGAGCCGCTAAACAGGAAGACCTGATAGAAAACACGATAGAATGATCGTAGTTCAGTCGGGAAATCAGAACGGTCTACATTACCGATGCATAACAAGAGGGCTAATGAGGTCACGCCGTGCTTCCACACCGACTAACATATTTCTCACCAACGTAGCCCCCTCATTTGGCCAATGACTGGATATGTTAATACAACCATTACCAAGGCAACCGGGAGAATATGTAAAGAGAGAGTGTCTGTGCAAGATGTGTACTCTGTAGGCCTTCTCTCTACGTGAGTGGGTGTACTCTGTAGGCCTTCTCTCTACGTGAGTGGGTGTACTCTGTAGGCCTTCTCTCTACGTGAGTGGGTGTACTCTGTAGGCCTCCTCTCTACGTGAGTGGGTGTACTCTGTAGGCCTCCTCTCTACGTGAGTGGGTGTACTCTGTAGGCCTTCTCTCCGGGTGATGTGGGTGTACTCTGTAGGCCTCCTCTCCGGGTGATGTGGGTGTACTCTGTAGGCCTCCTCTCCGGGTGATGTGGGTGTACTCTGTAGGCCTCCTCTCCGGGTGATGTGGGTGTACTCTGTAGGCCTTCTCTCCGGGTGATGTGGGTGTCCTCTGTAGGCCTTCTCTCTACGTGAGTGGGTGTACTCTGTAGGCCTCCTCTCCGGGTGATGTGGGTGTACTCTGTAGGCCTCCTCTCCGGGTGATGTGGGTGTACTCTGTAGGCCTTCTCTCCGGGTGATGTGTGTGTACTCTGTAGGCCTCCTCTCTGCGTGAGTGTGTGTACTTTGTGGGTGGTAGGACAGTAGTTGAGGTTGTGAACAGTATTAAACTGGAGCGCTCTTCATTTCCTTCCAACACAGCTCAGAACAGGGTAGTGTCCCAAATGGCACACTATTCCCTATGAAGTGCACTACTTTTGACCAGAGCCCTATGGTTAGCGCAATATACAAGAAATAGGATCCGATTTGAGAAACAGGACAGAGAATAGATAATACAAACATGGAGAGAAGAACATCATGAATGCTGTCACTAGCCAGGCTGGAAGCATTACAGAACTCTAATATAGTATAGAAAGGTAACCAAGCTAGTGATGGTTACTCCTCTAACATGACTGATTCCAAAATGGAACCCAACTGGTGCCGGCATTCCAAAATGGAACCCAACTGGTGCCGGCATTCCAAAATGGAACCCAACTGGGGCGGGCATTCCAAAATGGAACCCAACTGGTGCCGGCATTCCAAAATGGAACCCAACTAGTGCCGGCATTCCAAAATGGAACCCAACTGGTGCCGGCATTCCAAAATGGAACCCAACTAGTGCCGGCATTCCAAAATGGAACCCTCAGACACACACACACTGCTCATTAAATATCAGAACATCATCAGTGTCTGTCTGAATGGGAATCCAGACTATCACAGTCCCGATTCACTCCCTTCTGGCCTGGCATCTAGTGTGTGAGAGGGGGGAGTCTAGATAACCATGTCTGTCTGAATGAAAAGTCCAGAGCATTTGTGAGTGGGTCAAGGGAGTCTGGGAACCATGTCTGTCTGAATGGAGAGTCTAGCTAGTATGTGTGAGGGGGAGTCTGGGTAACCATGTCTGTCTGAATGGAGAGTCTAGCTAGTATGTGTGAGGGGGAGTCTGGGTAACCATGTCTGTCTGAATGGAGAGTCTAGCTAGTATGTGTGAGGGGGTCAAGGGAGTCTTGGCGTGAACAAGGTGTATAACCCACTGAGAGGGCCTGTAGAGGGGGTGGTGGAAGAGAGCGGTGTGTGTGTGTGTGTGGACTCACCCTGGCGCTCTGGCCTGCGATAAGCTGGTCATCTTCTGTCTGAACGCTGGTCCTGCTGCGAACATCAAAGTCCTCCGTCTCAAAGTCAGAATCATCCAACTCTTCAGGAGTCTACAGGAGAGGAGAGAGGGAGGAGAGAGAGGGAGGAGAGAGAGGGAGGAGAGAGAGGGAGGAGAGAGAGGGAGGAGAGAGAGGGAGGAGAGAGAGGGAGGAGAGAGAGGGAGGAGAGAGAGGGAGGAGAGAGAGGGAGGAGAGAGAGGCAGGAGAGAGAGGCAGGAGAGAGAGGCAGGAGAGAGAGGAGAGAGAGAGAGAGAGAGAGAGAGAGAGAGAGAGAGAGGAGAGAGAGAGAGAGAGAGAGAGAGAGAGAGAGCGAGGCAGGAGAGGAGAGAGAGGAGAGCGAGGCAGGAGAGGAGAGAGAGGGGGAGAGGAGAGAGAGGGGGAGAGGAGAGAGGAGAGGAGAGAGAGACAGGAAAGGGGAGAGGAGGAAAGATGGAGGAAAGAGGAGACGAACAGAGAGATGTGGAATGAGGAGAAAAAGGGAGAGGGAAAACCAAATTAGAAAGAAGTGTGCGTGGTAGAGAGCTGTTAGAGCAGCATGATGACAAATGCCCCAGTGCTGCCAGCCACAGCAGTAACAGAGGATCGTCTTCTTCCTCTCCTCCACAGCAGCCTGCCACGCTAAATTAATTAGTCAATGAAGTGTAATGTCCTGTCCTTTGCATTTTCAGAGGGGGAAAGGGAAGCTAGGCGTTAGCATGAAACATATATCAGGAGTAAATTGCTTCAATCAGACCATCGCCCGGCATCATTAGAGGTGGTGGTGGGAGAGAGGGAGAGGTTTTCTAGTGACGAACACTACAGACAACAGCCTGCATGGTAGCATCCTGGATGTGTAGGTGGGTGGGTGGGTGACATTTGGTAAGAGGGTGGAAACCAGCAAGGTTAAGGGTTCAAATTCCCTCAGGGATCACATTTGTATTTTTTATGGATCCCCATTAGTTCCCGGCAAAGGCAGCAGTTACTCCTTCCTGGGGTCCGACAGAACGAAAGAGGTTATATAATTTTACAAACATAACAATACAAGGATTACAGACTTCACAACACACTTAAGAGTGTGCCCTCAGGCCCATACTACACTACCACACATCTACAACGCAAAATCCACGTGTGTGTATAGTGTGTATAAAGTGTGTATGTTATGCGTGTGTGTAGAGTGTGTATGCTATGTTTGTGTGTGTGCATGTGTTTTTGCCTATGTCTGTTTTACATGGACACAGTGTCTTCACGCAGAGGAACAATTTATGTCCTACGGGAGCCACCGTACCTGCCTGCTCTAAACCGTTAACTCACGAACGTGAAGACAGTTGTAGCTAGTACACCCGAGCATTTTGTGAAGAATTTAGTTGGTTCTACAAAACAGTTCTCTCTTGAAATGGGAGTTTGTGTAGTTTCCCCAGTTGTAGGCTTTCTGGGGCAATATGCCTGTGATGGAAATCAACACAGGTAGGCACGATGTTTTCACAAATGTATCCTATATATGGACTGATAAACCTTAGCTTCCAGCCAAATACATTTTAAAACTCCATCTTTAGTCTACTTGGCATAAGTTCACACTTCCTCTTCGACAAACAACCCACGCAATTCATCCTCATATTTCACCAGCTCAGCACAAGACACAAGAAAAAACCACTACGACGCAGCTGACACACTGTCCGTTTTCGCTCATTGATTCCTGCTCATTCCATTTCCATCGTGTTCACATGCGCCAAAACGTTTCCCTTTTGATTTGGGCTTCAAGTGGCTTTGGGTAAAAGCTGCGGCTAAGTGGCATAATTATAATATTGATTGCAATCGTCCAACCCTTTTTCCTTGTCCACAGCCCTGGCCTGAACACTAGTCATGCAACAGACATCACTCTCTCCCTGAATGCCAAGCATGAAACAAACATCTCTCCCTTCCTGAATGCCAAGCATGAAACAGACATCTCTCCCTTCCTGAATGCCAAGCATGCAACAGACATCTCTTCCTTCCTGAATGCCAAGCATGAAACAGACATCTCTTCCTGAATGCCAAGCATGAAACAGACATCTCTTCCTGAATGCCAAGCATGAAACAGACAACTCTTCCTGAATGCCAAACGTGAAACAGACATCTCTTCCTGAATGCCAAGCGTGAAACAGACATCTCTTCCTGAATGCCAAGCATGAAACAGACATCTCTTCCTGAATGCCAAGCATGAAACAGACATCTCTTCCTGAATGCCAAGCATGAAACAGACATCTCTTCCTGAATGCCAAACGTGAAACAGACATCTCTTCCTGAATGCCAAGCATGAAACAGACATCTCTTCCTGAATGCCAAACGTGAAACAGACATCTCTTCCTGAATGCCAAACATGAAACAGACATCTCTTCCTGAATGCCAAACGTGCAACAGACATCTCTTCCTGAATGCCAAGAGTGAAACAGACATCTCTTCCTGAATGCCAAGAGTGAAACAGACATCTCTTCCTGTGTTAGTATGGCTGACATGAAGTTAGCAAGGCATTGGTTTAAGGGAAAACTGATAGGGAAGGAAAGAGAGAGGAGAGAGCGAGGGAGGGAAAGAGAGAGAGCGAGGGAGGGAGAGAGGAGAGAGCGAGGGAGGGAAAGAGAGGAGAGAGCGAGGGAGGGAAAGAGAGGAGAGAGCGAGGGAGGGAAAGAGAGGAGAGAGCGAGGGAGGGAAAGAGAGGAGAGAGCGAGGGAGGGAAAGAGAGGAGAGAGCGAGGGAGGGAAAGAGAGGAGAGAGCGAGGGAGGGAAAGAGAGGAGAGAGCGAGGGAGGGAAAGAGAGGAGAGAGCGAGGGAGGGAAAGAGAGAGAGAGCGAGGGAGGGAAAGAGGAGAGAGCGAGGGAGGGAAAGAGGAGAGAGCGAGGGAGGGAAAGAGGAGAGCGAGGGAGGGAAAGAGGAGGGAGGGAGAGAGAGAGAGCGAGGGAGGGAAAGAGGGAGAGAGCGAGGGAGGGAAAGAGAGAGAGAGGAGCGAGGGAGGGAAAGAGAAAGAGGAGAGAGCGAGGGAGGGAAAGAGAGAGAGAGAGCGAGGGAGGGAAAGAGGGGGAGGGAAAGAGAGAGCGAGGGAGGGAAAGAGAGAGAGAGCGAGGGAGGGAAAGAGAGAGAGAGCGAGGGAGGGAAAGAGGAGAGAGAGCGAGGGAGGGAAAGAGGAGAGAGAGAGCGAGGGAGGGAAAGAGGAGAGAGCGAGGGAGGGAAAGAGAGGAGAGAGCGAGGGAGGGAAAGAGAGGAGAGAGCGAGGGAGGGAAAGAGGAGAGAGAGCGAGGGAGGGAAAGAGGAGAGAGAGCGAGGGAGGGAAAGAGGAGAGAGAGCGAGGGAGGGAAAGAGGAGAGAGAGCGAGGGAGGGAAAGAGAGGAGAGAGCGAGGGAGGGAAAGAGAGGAGAGAGCGAGGGAGGGAAAGAGGAGAGAGCGAGGGAGGGAAAGAGGAGAGAGCGAGGGAGGGAAAGAGAGGAGAGAGCGAGGGAGGGAAAGAGAGGAGAGAGCGAGGGAGGGAAAGAGAGGAGAGAGCGAGGGAGGGAAAGAGAGGAGAGAGCGAGGGAGGGAGGGAAAGAGGAGAGAGCGAGGGAGGGAGGGAAAGAGGAGAGAGCGAGGGAGGGAGGGAAAGAGGAGAGAGCGAGGGAGGGAGGGAAAGAGGAGAGAGCGAGGGAGGGAGGGAAAGAGGAGAGAGCGAGGGAGGGAGGGAAAGAGGAGAGAGCGAGGGAGGGAGGGAAAGAGGAGAGAGCGAGGGAGGGAGGGAAAGAGGAGAGAGCGAGGGAGGGAGGGAAAGAGGAGAGAGCGAGGGAGGGAGGGAAAGAGGAGAGAGCGAGGGAGGGAGGGAAAGAGGAGAGAGCGAGGGAGGGAGGGAAAGAGGAGAGAGCGAGGGAGGGAGGGAAAGAGGAGAGAGCGAGGGAGGGAGGGAAAGAGGAGAGAGCGAGGGAGGGAGGGAAAGAGGAGAGAGCGAGGGAGGGAGGGAAAGAGGAGAGAGCGAGGGAGGGAGGGAAAGAGGAGAGAGCGAGGGAGGGAGGGAAAGAGGAGAGAGCGAGGGAGGGAGGGAAAGAGGAGAGAGCGAGGGGAGGGAGGGAAAGAGGAGAGAGCGAGGGAGGGAGGGAAAGAGGAGAGAGCGAGGGAGGGAGGGAAAGAGGAGAGAGCGAGGAGGGAGGGAGGGAAAGAGGAGAGAGCGAGGGAGGGAGGGAAAGAGGAGAGAGCGAGGGAGGGAGGGAAAGAGGAGAGAGCGAGGGAGGGAAAGAGGAGAGAGCGAGGGAGGGAAAGAGGAGAGAGCGAGGGAGGGAAAGAGGAGAGAGCGAGGGAGGGAAAGAGGAGAGAGCGAGGGAGGGAAAGAGGAGAGAGCGAGGGAGGGAAAGAGGAGAGAGCGAGGGAGGGAAAGAGGAGAGAGCGAGGGAGGGAGAGCGGAGAGAGCGAGGGAAGTAAAGAGCGGAGAGAGCGAGGGAAGTAAAGAGCGGAGAGAGCGAGGGAAGTAAAGAGCGGAGAGAGCGAGGGAAGTAAAGAGCTGAGAGAGCGAGGGAGGGAAAGAGCTGAGAGAGCGAGGGAGGGAAAGAGCTGAGAGAGCGAGGGAGGGAAAGAGCTGAGAGAGCGAGGGAGGGAAAGAGCTGAGAGAGCGAGGGAGGGAAAGAGCTGAGAGAGCGAGGGAGGGAAAGAGCTGAGAGAGCGAGGGAGGGAAAGAGCTGAGAGAGCGAGGGAGGGAAAGAGCTGAGAGAGCGAGGGAGGGAAAGAGCTGAGAGAGCGAGGGAGGGAAAGAGCTGAGAGAGCGAGGGAGGGAAAGAGCTGAGAGAGCGAGGGAGGGAAAGAGCTGAGAGAGCGAGGGAGGGAAAGAGCTGAGAGAGAGAGAGAAGGAAAGAGACAGGAAAGGAAAGAGAGGAGAGCGAGGGAAGGAAAGAGACAGGAAAGGAAAGAGGAGAGAGAGCGAGGGAAGGAAAGAGACAGGAAAGGAAAGAGGAGAGAGAGCGAGGGAAGGAAAGAGACAGGAAAGGAAAGAGGAGAGAGAGAGAGAGCGGAAGGAAAGAACGTGAATGTGATAAGGGTGCATTCTCTCTCCGGTGCAGTAACTCACTTCGTGCTTATCCAACTGTCTACACACATCCCTTATCAGTCTGTCTTGATATCTTCCACGGGTAATGACTCAGATCCCTCAAAGTCTAAAACATAATCACACCTCGACCCACCATCCCACTCACCATGGAATATCATGGTCTCACCTCGACCCACTCACCATGGAATATCAAGGTCTCACCTCGACCCACCATCCCACTCACCATGGAATATCATGGTCTCACCTCGACCCACTCACCATGGAATATCAAGGTCTCACTTCGACCCACTCACCATGGAATATCATGGTCTCACCTCGACCCACTCACCATGGAATATCAAGGTCTCACCTCGACCCACTCACCATGGAATATCAT